>NW_007406170.1:0-702 GCF_000475195.1 Diaphorina citri | reverse complement strand
TGACTATTGGATTTTTATTATGAGTGTTTAAAATGTCATTACTTTGGTCATAAGATTAATGTTTTACGGCAAAAATCACCAAATAACACGCGATCTTAATACATTTTACAATGGTTATTTTTAAATCTTTACATCTGGAAGAGAAAAGTGATATTGTTTTTAGAACTGTCTAAATTCTAGGTCTAATTCTAAAGTGGGTACCTGTCAACTTATTATGTACTTATTAGAACATGAATACGATATTTTAAGGTCATATAACTTCTCTATAAGAAAAGAGCACTAGATTTTGACGATCGAAAACGAAAAAAAGAAGATCAAGAAAAGAGCACTAGATTTTGACGATCGAAAACGAAAAAAGAAGATCTAATGAAAACCCAATGTAACACTGCCACCTTCCTAATATCCGCTTGAAAAAACCAATTTCATCGTGAGAAAAACAAACCAAATATTTTTCAAAGGACCTTTTTTTCTTCCGAGGTTTTGATTCCCTGTGCTTGTTTAAGTACAAGTTGGGTACATTTTTTTTTTAGCAATAAAATCTTTTAGTTACGTTAAACTTCGTTACTAAGCCTATCGACTACAGAAATAGATTTTTGCTCAAACTAACGTAATTTGAGAAGAATAGTCCTTTTTGACAAAATACACTTGGTACAAGTTTCTCCGAGAGTGCTCAATTCTTGCAAGGGCATATAATAATTAGAC
>NW_007406169.1:0-702 GCF_000475195.1 Diaphorina citri | reverse complement strand
ATTTATTATTTTTGACGATCTTTACGAAAAAAATACATTTGGACAGTTATATTTTTCATGAGAATCATCAATTATGGATCTATGAGTAGAAGCAGATAGCAAACAAATTAATACCAGTAATTGGTATCAAGCTGTGGTTCAATATGCTCAGAGTAACATCATGGGTTAATTTATGAACCAAGTTCATTATAAGTAGTTCGATTTACCCCTCATCCTACATTTGGTTTGTCCACATCCATGTACATTTCATATTGGTTGATGAATACTTCAAGCTTTGTAGAACTTGGAAAACTGTAGATGACAGCTAATACGATGATAGTAATAAATAATCATAAAAATAGAGAGCCCCCTGATGAGGAACTTAAAGTACTAAAACAAAACTTGAAGGACTTTTTTTTTTAAGTCGAGCAATTGATTTTTTTATTTTATTTATTTATTTTTTTTTCTTCTTCTTCTTCTTCTTCTTCTTCTTCTTCTTCTTCTTCTTCTTCTTTTTTTTTGTCCGTGGGACACAAGCTGAGTTTAACTGTTCTCGTTCTCGATCAAGCAAATCTGATAGGTTGAAAATTTTGAAATCAACCAATCAGACTGCTGAATCCAAAAGTTAAACTTGAACACAGAGTTTAAACTCTATCAGAATGTGATACATAGGTACCTACTGGCCCAGTGGCGTAGTGTGGTCTAAATTCAAGTGTAGGGCGT
>NW_007406168.1:0-702 GCF_000475195.1 Diaphorina citri | reverse complement strand
ATGTACTAATGTATGAAGGTATGTGCAAGAATTAATAATTATATTATTTTCGGATTTGTCATTGTGGTATGTAGGTACAAACTAAGAACGTAAGAGCGTGGTTTTCATGTCCACATTGTACAACGAAGTATACCGGTTAAATCCCTCAAATAACAGAGCTTAAATCAAAGTCCCATGGATTTTAAATATTTTAAATACAAAAGGGAAAATCCAAGGTAAATTAAATGTACATACTTGGCATTATAATGAGTTTTCCTGGATCAGGAAACAAAATACTTGTTCTCTCCCTTTATAGTATGCAGGTACCGACTACCGACCTAAAAAAGTACTTTTAGAGCTATAAGATTAAAATGCATTATTATTATTATTATTTTCAAGATAAATATCGTAAACCTTATGCAAACAGTACCTATGTATTTTAAACTCTCTTCGCATCACACGTGCTTTCTAAGCTCACAAAAGTTGTATAAATACCATTTCTCTTAACTTTTGAATGAAATACAGACATATAATATGTAGGTACCTACTGTTATAATACGAGATAGTTAAGGTAGTACAATTCTCTCTTCGCTTTCGGGACGATAAGAGTTTAGCAATAACTACACTCCCTATCAAACCTAAAAGATAATAATAATAAATAAACAACAACAATTATTACTTATTTAGCCCATTAGATGAGACTACTTATTTTAAATAGATATC
>NW_007406167.1:0-702 GCF_000475195.1 Diaphorina citri | reverse complement strand
ACCCCGATTTTTTTTTTTTTTTTTTATTTTACCTTGACCTCTTTCGTGTCTTTCTCTCTTTTTCCATCATCCCCCCTCTTTTCTCTTTTTCTCCTCCTTCACCTCTCTACCTCCTGTTTCTATTTCGTCTCTTTATTTCTACCTCCTCCTCTTCTTCTTCTCCTCCTCCTTTTTCTCTTCCTCCTCCTCATTCGCCATGATCTTGATTTTTTTTTTTCACTTAAATTTACCTTCCACCAGGCCCTTAGTCTTGTAGGTTCAGTTCCTAAGGCGGACTTTTGATAGAGGGAAATTTCTCCTTTTTTTGGGTGGGAAATTTTATGTTAAATTTGGACCAAAAGGGATTTTTTTTATCTCGAATTGGGATCCAAAACTGATTTTTTGTTCAAAAGGGATTTTTTTTTCTAAGGCAAAAATGAACCTTCCCATCCTTTCCGATGTACTTTTGTAAATTTTATTCACAAGTGGAAAGGGAGAAAACAACATTTGAGAGATCTCCACTTTTCATAGGTATTTTAAAAGTAGAAGTAATAGAGGGAGAGAGAGAGAGATTGTATGGCCCCCATACACGCCGTACGTGGACGCTACGCCACTGCCAGAGAGTCTACAATACTAAAAGGAGAAGGTCAAAGTGGTACCCTTCAAACTTCACCACCGTCAGCCCTGTGATGATCCCCCCCCCCAAAAAAAGTTCCAAGTGCT
>NW_007406166.1:0-702 GCF_000475195.1 Diaphorina citri | reverse complement strand
GCCACTGGCTGCTACTCCCTCAAGAGTTTTATTTCTGGTGGAAGCATATCGCAAGATAATAAATAAGAAGATAAGAACGTATTGCAAGTAATTAACAATCCGACCATACACCGTGCTACAGAAATACGGGCACAATTCTCTGCCAAGAAGATATTTTTGAAATTCTTCGAGAGAAAAGACGATTTTCGATTTTATTGCCAACTGTTGGCATCGAACTCGTGACCTCCTTTTTAGAAGATGACGATATCACCACTCACCACTGAATATGTTCTTTATGAGGGCCCAGTGCCAGAAAATAATCAACATTCCAAAAATTTACATAAATTAGATCCACATAATAGCCAGCCTAGTTTTGAGAGAAGCACGACTATCTGTTGCCTTGTAAGTGCGGGTTCGCGGGTTCGATTCCCGCCGGGAGTGGATTTTACCCTAAACAGTTAAGGGGCGCTCTCGGAACGGCTGGCTTTCTCCTGTCTTCCTTCTCTCTTTGCTTTCGAGACGATAAGACCTCCGTTATTGAAGTCCCCTTTCGTAAACACATTATGTTCAGCATGTACCCACTACCCACTCATACCTCTAGATAGAAATCAAAAATGTCCCCTCCACATATTTTGATTGAGGGGAAAGAGGTCCCCCCCATATTTTGATTGAATCACTGGTGGATAAAGTTAGGGGGGGGGGATAGAAGGGGGGCCCCCTTTA
>NW_007406165.1:0-702 GCF_000475195.1 Diaphorina citri | reverse complement strand
ATTCCCGGAGGGACGGGCTCCGCTTGTTTCTCACTCCATCTCTTTCTCTCTCATTATCTCAATTATATTAATATCTATGTTGGAGTTTCGAGTACCTATAGGTCCTTACTTTTATAAAGTACCTACCTTAGATATCTGTTTTTTCTATTCCGACAGGTATGTACCTACCTGCTTAAAATAATAATAATATTAAAAGAGGTCTAATAGAGGGAACTGTAACTGCTAAGGTCATATCGTCCCGAAATCGAAGACAGAAGGAAGACAGGATACAAGAAAGGCAGCCGTTCCGAGAACTTTATCTTTTAATTTGAGAGGAAAGTTCCATTTTTTGGGCGCAGGTTGAGCTAAAATTGAGAACATATTTTGTCGACCCCTGTTCACGAAGAAAGAAAAAAGTCAAATTTTTAACCCGATAAATAACCCGTTCAAGTTTGGCACGATATCGTTTGAACGCCCTGTATTAGTTCTGTTTATGCTCGCCCATTCATGTGTAAAATGAACAATGTTCAGCAATATTCCATTATGATTATTAACATTAATATGACTTTGTCTACTCATGTGCAAAAAAATTGTGACGGATTGACTAGAGAACTTTTTAGCTAAATCCCCTTCATTTCTTTAAATCACTATACCTTATCCATTTGAATATGGCAGCAAGGATTCATCTAAAAAGTAGGCTACGTTGCCAAACGTGTCAAAGGT
>NW_007406164.1:5469-10360 GCF_000475195.1 Diaphorina citri | reverse complement strand
TGATGATTTTACTCTTGATTTGGGATCAGGAAAATAAAATGCAACTCTTAAACCTCTTACTGTACCTTTTATTATTATTATTTTTGCCAATTTTTCAAATCTGATGACCAATTTTCAAACTCTGATTTTCCAGTGTTGGAGTAAGAACCCGGCAGAGCGGCCCAAGTTCAGCACCCTCAAGGATTGTCTGTACCGCCTCACACCGGCCGTTATGAAGGCCACCAAGAACCCGGCAGAGCGGCCCAAGTTCAGTACCCTCAAGGATTGTCTGTACCGCCTCACACCGGCAGTTATGAAGGCCACACAGAACTGTCACGAGATTGATGAAGAGGGCAAGTTGTATATTGATGCTGGAGACCAAATAGTTATCATTGAAGGAGACCCGGAGTGCCATTGGTGGAAGGGGCAGAATTTGAGCACGTTCAATATTGGCATGTTTCCCAGGTAAGACAACGGCCCCCTATACAATCAGACTGTTTGAAGACATCCTACCGCAAGAGCCCTTGAAGTCGTAGTATCCATGGCATTCACCTGCTTCCTCCTTGCCTTTTCCCGTGTTCAGATAGGGTCGGCGTTTTTCGTCAGCCTCTCAATCAGCCCAGCCCAGCTCAGGGTGATTGCTTTGGGCTGACATTTGGTTTTGGCTACAAATTTTACGAGTGGATGTCCTTCCCACTCAACCTTTGCTATTTCTTTAGCAAGGGAAATATCAGGCTGGTATCCTCCCTGTTTAAAGTCCCCCAGCCAGACTAAGCTGGTCTACTTCCTGTTTAACGTCCCAGAGCCTGACAGGTTGGAGTCCAAGTCAAGTCATAAAATTTAGCGTAGTTTATTAAACGGGGAACGACATTTGTGACTAGTATTCACGCTTAACACAACGAAAATTCATTTTATTTTGCTGCACAGGAACATCATGGATCCAATGCGACGCAAACAGCCGGATGACATCAGTAGACCGCTACGTAACTCTGTTATACACACCGGACATGGGGACCCGTGGGGTAAATCCTGGGGTAGCCCGTCTCATATTGACCCCATGTATTTGAACAACCCCATGGACCCTCCGGATATCCTGGGCCTGACCACACAGGGGAGTCAGAACGGGGGAGCAACTGTGGCCCATAGGTCAACTGAGAGGAGAAAAAGTGAGTGGAGGCTTCTTTTTAATTCAACTTATTATTATTTTTCCTTTTTAGGGAAAATGACCTAATAGTCAACTCCGAGCATTTGAAAACAACTTATTATTTTTCCCCCCTTTTTAAGTGCCAGCCTAGTTAGCTTGGTTGGTAGCGCGTCTGCCTTGTAAGCGCTAGGCCGCGGGTTCGCTTCTCGCTCGGGGCGGATTTTATCCTGAACGGATAATGTTCGTTCTCGGAACAGTTGGCTTTCACCTGTCCTGTCTTCCTTCTCTCTTCGATTTCGGGACGATAAGACCTTAGCACTTACAGATCCCTCTATCCAACCTCTTGAAAAAAAAACCTTCGTTCTATAACTTCCGTTTCACCATGTTCAGGATCTTCGACGCCGCATCTCAAAATGGGCATCCCCCATCTCCCCACCCAACACAACATTGCAGCCAAACAGTTCAACTATTCCAAATTTCACAACGACCCCCTTTCACCTGAAGAAAGGGGAAACGTGCCCAAAATAGTACGCCCCGCCCCAATCCGGCCCCCTGATGGTATCCTTATTGATCTGAGCCCCCCTGAGGAGCAGGTGGGGGTGAGTGCCCTGCAGTCCAGACCTGTGGCCAAGGCACGCAAAGACCATTCTAGTTAAATGGTTATATAGCTCCCGAGTCGCATAATCTTTTGTTTACTCCGGGTGGTCGGCAGCTAGGCCACGGCGCACTCATTCTTATGAATCAATGACACCGCAATGACGGCTGAACATCAGCAAGTCTCATATCTTTTGTATCAGCGCTTATCTAGGTTGACGACTCAACAGTGCAGCACTGGCGCCTCGAGGTGGTCTTTGCAAAGCAGGGTAACACTACAGTTTATCCATCCGCGCCACCGTCATCCATCTAACACCTCTAGACATCTCCGTATGGGCTCCCTAAGACTCTAGGGACGGACTCGGGAAGAATCTTCGAGGAAGACCGTGGCGGACTGGTCAACCTAGAGCCACTGGCGCCGCTGACCTTAAGAAGGGAGGCCCGGGGCATTACTGAGCAATTTTTTGCTGGTTGTGTCTGGATCAGCGCGCCCGGGGTGACCTCGCGGTAAAGAAATATGACAAAAGCTGTAAAACCTTTTCCTAGTAATGGCAGATACTGGGTAATTCACGTCCTGACAACCTATTAGGGTCGTTGTCTCCTTTCGCGCATACATGTCCGCTAATTTTGCCGAACTCAACGCTTTCCAAGAGAACTACACCGAGCCCTGTAGGAAGCCGTTGCCACCGGAACGACGTGGATATGGAACGTTTAGTGTAAAGAAAAGTAGCGTACGGCAGACAGGCCCCTTCGCCTCTCTCAAGGCAACAACCCCTTTCTAAAGCGGCCGAGGGGGCAGCTCTCAACGTCCTTGGTTTCGGAGGACGTCTATAATTTTCGATTGATACCATTCTACTAGTGTGCTCCGCACCGGAGCAATTTCTCCACATTTTGCCGGATTGTTCTAGCAAACATTAATTCTTTCTCCGAGAAAAAAAATTTTTACGTTTCTTCTCGGGGTGACATCACAGACACTGGAATAGAGAGAAACAAAAAAGGTTCAAGCTTCGACAACGCTCCAAGTGGATTGTATAGGTGTCCTTCAATAGTGCACTTAGGAAGGGCCAGTACGGCTTGAAAGGTACTCAGTACAACATGCTTGGGGTCCTCGACAAGGCGAGCGCATCAGTCTAAAGCGTTTCGACGGTCTGAACTAACCCTAGTGGTCTGTCGGAAAGAGTCAAAGGGATGAAGGGCACAAGGTAAGTGGTATGTGGCAGGTAAGTGTCACGGCAGGGGAGTAGAAGGTAAGTATGGGTAAGGAGATAGAGGTAAGTCGGTTTATCGCGCAGGACTCAAGCCAGGCGGAGTCAACTGATGACACTGGCCCAAAGACCGATTCGCAACTGTAGAAACGAGCCCGGGGGTACCAAAGTTGTTAGAAACGATAGGGTCTCACGAGACAAGGCAAACGGGCGTGCCTGACGCCCCGCCTCCGGAGGAACTTCCGCAACTTAGTTGACTCGCCTTCTAACTTTAGGGGTCACTGTCTTCTAACCTAGGTGACCGCTCGTCTAACCAGTAAGGGTGACTGCTTTAGGGAACACCCTTGTGGTGGCTGCCTTTGCCAACGAAGTCGCAATGCTCAACAACGAAAAGTTGCAAGTCGTCGCAACACTAGCCCCTCCTTTGAAAACAGGCTGCCGAAAGAGGTCGAGGTTCTACTTCGGAACCCCAGCTCAGCCAACCGGGTGCTGCAACGCTCCGTCTCGAACGCGACCCTCCATCTTGCTTTTCTTAGACCCTCCCTCCTTCCTTCTAACTCTCAACTTTCATGAACCCTCCATCTTTCCCACTCCGTACCTGCACTTCCATTGTCACAATTCTCCGAACGATTTCTGATCCGACTGAACCAGACAGTCTTCGTCATGCTTAGCCCCTCTCTGTCACCATAACATCATCCTTAAACGCGCACCCCACCCTCACAACTCTCTTCTACCCCTCGCCACCCCGAAACCTCCCTCTACGTCTCTTCCCAAGCTGTTTCTGCCCCATACACTCTCTTCTCGTAACCTTTCTCTCCCTGCAAGCAACCACCAACTCTTCCCTCACGGTAACCTTTCCGACTCAAACCCAGGTAACCTCGCTACTGGCTAACTCTTTCCGCGACGTCAGTAACCTCCGACCCGGTAACCCTTGTTCGTCTGGGTAAACTGTCTCGATGTCGGCAACCTTCGTGTAGCGCCACAGTAGTCTCCGGTCCCGTGTTCAACAGTTTTGACTAGCGCCTTCTCTAACTCCTACTTTTACTACCTCGCAAGGGTACTTCTTCACAATATGACCCTGATCTTCCCAAGGGGACGAGCTCCCATAGCAGCCTGACTCTTCTCTCGCAGGAGTCCCCTACAACATCACCCTGATCTACACACACAACCCTGCCTACCAGGACAACACAACCCTGTACGCACACACCAACCCCTGTTTTTCCTACCACCACAGACCCTGTACAAAACTCTGCACCAGACTCCTGATCTTTGACCTTCCCCTACCGACATCACTGTGCTCGACCTGCAGGCTCATCATTGCGACAACACAGATTGACCTTCCAACAAACATCTGCCGCCCTCCACAGTTTTCCTAGAACCTCTCCTTCCAGCCGCCCCAAGGCTTACGGACCTCCAACAGAACCTCTCGACATGCAGCGCCACACTACCCGCAGCTCAAGAGACATGTCAACATTATCCACCGAAGTCCATGATCTTTAACTTTTCTGTGCTATCCCAAGGTAATAGCAACGGATAACAACAATTACCTACTTGAAAAAAAAGGAAGGGTAAGATTCCTAAATCTTGCAATTACAGTCAAAGAACAGGCCATAGTAGTGGACTCTACATTCGCTGTAGAGCCGACTCCCTGATAGTCAACATAGTCGCAGACATCCACCTGATATTAACCTCATTGGGATAGTGATTTTTACGAGCTATTATTTGTTAGGCCTTGTGGCCATACGGTATCGCTTGAAATTCAATGTAAGTGAGGTTTAAACAATGTATAAGTTGAAGAGTATAAGTATGAGTTTCACTATCAGTATGATTACAATCCTCTTTTAGTTGTTTCACCAGGAAACTTTAAACGTAGTAAGGAAGTGATGTGTAACAGGTGGGCAGAGCTGAATGGCAGTTATCCAAGTAGGTCGTCTTATCTGTGGTGTCAATTAACCAACGGGGCGAGGTA
>NW_007406164.1:0-4108 GCF_000475195.1 Diaphorina citri | reverse complement strand
AACTGCAGGTTTAATGAAGTTTTAACGTGTTCTTTAGGAGTTTTAATATAAGTTTAATCAAGTTTTAAGGTTTTCTTTAAGAGTTTAATGTTCTTCACTTGTTGTGCAGGTTTAATGAACTTGTAATGTTATGTTCTTTATGAGTTTTAATGTTCTTTTATTAAGGTTTAATTGAAGTTTTAACGTTATGTCTTTAAGAGTTTTAATGTGCTTTCAGTATCTTTCAGTTTATGAACTTTTAACCTTTATAGTTCTTTCAGATTTTTAATGAACGCTTTTTCATAGTTTTACCGTTTGTTTCTCTAGTCTTCTCTTCCTAATATCTTTTTTTAGTTAGATTACTTGAACAATAGTAAAGAATTCAATTCAAACTATTATGGATCTATCTTGTAGAAGATTCAGCCCCTACTAAAAGGGCTTTATTGGATGGAAAACTGAAACTTTTTAGCAAAGTGTTTTTGACTAACGAGGTGATTAGGTGCGTATTGAAAACTTGCCAAAGGTATAACTAAAGGAGTTTACTAAATGAACTGAATTTACGAGTTGATTATTATTATGATTATTGGATATATCTAATATAGAAATATTGTTTTTGATAGCAGTGGATAGAAATTAGAACAGGTGCCACTTCTCGTCTTTTAAAGCCCCGTGCGTCAGGCGCCACCATTCGCATGCAAACCTAAGGTCTATCCGGTACGACGCCGGTGGACTGCGGACGTATAGTTTATAGAAGTGATCCTATAGACCCAACCGAAACGAACGCCTCATACACCTCCTCCAACGGGTCTCCACGGTCGAGGTCACTAGTAGTAGTACGCGCCCTGCGCAGATCCATGCTGCGGGCTTGTCAGGACGTTTACTTCTGTTCCAGTGCTTTTACTCCCGCTATTTTTTACCTGAGATTAGGCTACGGAGGCATTGAAACACTTCCCGGGGGTAATAAACCCTATCTACTCTCCAGTACAAAGGAGAGAGATGGCAATTATCAACTCCTTTTTAGTTGAAGTAAAAGGATTAAATTTGTCGTCAAAAAAGGTAAACGTCAGGTTGTTCGGACCAGGCAAGGGGAGGCCCTTAACTGATATGTTAGATACCTGCTTGATTTTAAAAATCTTGCCGGACGTCCGCTTTAAAACCAAAAGTAGTTAATAAAACGCCATTTTTTCTCTCGACTTTTTTTAGACGCAAACGGACTCTAGCTTTAGGTATTGACGCCGCTTACAGCGGCTTGTTTGGCGCCTAAGGCGACTTGTTTTGTCGCCTAGGACGCTTGTTTTGCGCGCTAATGGCGATTGTTTGTGGCAGTCCTTTATTTGGCGCTTCGTTTGGCGCCTGATGGCGCTTGCTTTGGGCGCTATGGCTCTGTTTGGCCGCCCTTATGCGGCTGTGGTAGGCGCCCTATGGCGCTTTGTTTTGCGCCTTATGGACGCTATGTTTTGCGGCTATTGGGCCTTTTTTGGCGCCTATCGGCGCTTGTTTGGGGGTGTGCGCTTGTTGGCGCTTATGGCGCTTGTTAGGGGCTTATGGACGACTTGTTAGGTGCTTATGCGCGCTATGTGGGCGCTTGTAGCGCCTTTATGGCCGGCTTGTTAAGGCGCTTATGGTCGCGTTGTTAGGCGCTTATGGCGCTTGTTGAGGCCTTATGTCACGCTATATGGTCGCTTGTTAGGCGCTTGTTGGCGATTGTTGAGGCGCTTATGCGCTTGGTTGGCGCTTATGCGTGGACTCGTTGTGGCGCTTATCCACGAATCAGTGTCTTCTTAGCATACTCCTGCGAAGGTTAATACTTTTACTCTTGTTTGGGTTTGGCGCTGTGTTAGGCGCTATGGCGCTTGCTTTTGCGCCTATGGCGCTTGTTTGGCGCCTATTGGCGCTTCTTAATGGCGCCTATCGCGCTTTGTGTGGCCGCTTGGCGCTTGTTACCGACTTATGACCGGCTTTGCTTATTTCGCGCTATTGGCGACTTTGATTTTGTAGCCTATTTCTTGTAATTTTGAGGATTTCTTGTATTGTAATTTTGAAGTAATTCGGACGTCATTTCTTGTAATTTTGAGGATTTCTTGTATTGTAATTTTGAAGTAATTTGGATGTAATTTCTTGTACCTAATTTTAAAGATTTCTTCAAGTTTCAAGGAATAGAAAAATATGTACATTGGCTTCATTAAATTGGTGTTTTTGTCAGAACAAAAGTATTTTGTGCCAATTACTGGTGCTGGTCCCGGTAGCGATGTGAAATTGCCATTTTTAACTTAGGTCTGTGTCATAGACAACCATTCTTGATTGTCCACGTTCATTATTTATTTCGTGTATACGTTCTTTATGTTTATTGTAGGTTAATAATATCTGCTCTTGTCAATTCTCTTCTTCCTCTTTGTTAATTCTCTTCTTCTCTTCCTCTTCTTCCTCGTCAGGTGACTTCGGCATGATGCGATACAGTCAGAACGACTGCTACGTGATGACGGAACGCAAGCCTCTTCCATGTCCCTGGTGCCCGATGGAGTCTCTCAAGCACAACCAGTTCAGCCAGGCTTCGGATGCGTGGATGTTTGGTGTGACCATTTGGGAGATGTTCACGTTCGGGGCAGAACCGTGGGTGGGACTGAATGGGATGCAAATCTTGCAGAAGATAGATCGAGAGGGAGAAAGGTTGCCCCGTCCCGAGGCGTGTCCCGTGGAAGTGTACGCGTTGATGAGACAGGTGAGCGGAGTAGGCGTGTTAATTCTTTTATATTCCATGAATGGCCGCGGCCCCAATGTGAGTTTTAGCACCGTTTAAGTTTAACTCTCGAATTTAGCAATCTCATTGGTTGATTACAAAATTTTTAACCAATCAGATTCAGATTGCTTGATCCAAAAGTTAAACTTAAACGGAGTATAAACTCACTTTGTGGACCCGTGTTTCATCAGTGGTTTTATTTTGTAGTAATGAAATAAACTACTACATTCTCGTGTGGTCCGTGTCGTAGCGTGTCCATTCCGTAGTATGTCCCTCATCAGTTGGGTGAGTGGTTAAGGCTAATACGGGCTTTACCCTCTTGATGATTTTACTCTTGATTTGGGATCAGGAAAATAAAATGCAACTCTTAAACCTCTTACTGTACCTTTTATTATTATTATTTTTGCCAATTTTTCAAATCTGATGACCAATTTTCAAACTCTGATTTTCCAGTGTTGGAGTAAGAACCCGGCAGAGCGGCCCAAGTTCAGCACCCTCAAGGATTGTCTGTACCGCCTCACACCGGCCGTTATGAAGGCCACCCAGAACTGTCACGAGATTGATGAAGAGGGCAAGTTGTATATTGATGCTGGAGACCAAATAGTTATCATTGAAGGAGACCCGGAGTGCCATTGGTGGAAGGGGCAGAATTTGAGCACGTTCAATATTGGCATGTTTCCCAGGTAAGACAACAGCCCCCTATACCTACAGTCAGAGTGTCTGAAGCCCCCTGTACTGTCAGACTGTCTAAAGACATCCTACACCGGACCGCAAAATCCCTTGGATTTGTTCAATGTAATTCATCATGGCCCAAAAAACTCTTGGTTAAAATTTGTGGCTACACTGTGGTCGATTGTCGATCGACATCACCTAAAGACTTGTAAATTGAAAACAGCAACCTCCGTGGCCGAGTGGGTATCACACTAGGCCTGCACGCCGGACATCCCGAGTTCAATTCCCTTTGACGTCGGAATTTTTTTCCGCTCTGTGTTTGGAGTTTGGGGTGCACTCGGCGTCGTGAGAACGATTCAGTAGCTACTTTATTCAAGTGGCGGCTTTTTTTTAAAGAGGTTTGACAGAGGGAACTATTACTGCTAAGATCGTATCGTTCTGAAATCAAAGAGAGAAGGAAGACAGGATAGGAGAAAGCCAGCCGTTCCGAGAACGATCATTATTCGTTGAGGATAAAATCCGCCCTGGGCGGGAATCGAACCCGCGACCTAACGCTTACAAGGCAGACGCGCTACCAATCAATTCAACATTTTTAACACACTTAATTTTCCTTTTAATTTGTTTGTTAGGAACATCATGGATCCAATGCGACGCAAACAGCCGGATGACATCAGTAGACCGCTACGTAACTCTGTTATACACACCGGACATGGAGACCCC
>NW_007406163.1:362-702 GCF_000475195.1 Diaphorina citri | reverse complement strand
AGTCTTATGGAATCAAACAGACCCTCTGAATAAACTTAAACAAATTAAACCTACAATCGCCATCTGGAAAACGTCCCACTTACACACAGCTTCCTATTCGAGAGAACCCCGCCCCCTCTATGTTCCTGTGGAGAGAATCTTACGGTCAAACATTTATTAGACTGCATCCGCCATGCACCTGTTCGTTCTTCCTTAAGCTGCAAGCCCTCCCTTCTTGATGAGCCTGAGGGAGTGAAAGCCATGCTGGAGTACCTTAAGATCATCGGATTATATTCAAAAATTTAACACCTTGAGAGAGGTCCCACGAAAGACAAAAACTTGTTAAAGTGGGTTAAAAATT
>NW_007406163.1:0-312 GCF_000475195.1 Diaphorina citri | reverse complement strand
TAAAAAAAAAAAAAAAAAAAAAAAAAAAAAAAAAAGTTCACACAACCAGCAATAAAATTGGAGAAAAATTCAGGCATATTTTTGTACTTTTGCACCATATTATTAGAAGACTACCGGGTGTTTTTACACTATCCACTAATGACGAAGGTAAAGATAAATTACCGGCGTGAACGACCAGGTATTCCTGCGTTAAAACGCCTTATCCGACAAAAAAAAAGATAAATTATCTAGGTATAGGGTATAGGCAACACCATTGGTTTAGTGGTTAGCTCAGTGGACTTTGGACTTTCCAATCTTAATAAATTTAAATAA
>NW_007406162.1:0-702 GCF_000475195.1 Diaphorina citri | reverse complement strand
TATAAAGTACAAGGAACTGGACTACTCGTACAGTGCTTTGGAAAATTAGTGCAGCTTTGAATTAATTCGCGAAAATCCCTGGTATTTTTAAACCAATGCAATATGCAATCCTTCAGAAAAGACGATCTTTCCTAAAAATCTCAAACAAAAATTTGGTGGTAGATCTTCAAAAATTTCTATTATTTATTTATATCTTGTATTTGAGGCAAATGAATTCTGCTGCTGGTGAATTGGTGATGTAATCTTTCCTCGTTTCTCTTTCAATTTTCTCCTTGAATTGATTTGAGAATTTTGAGATCAAAAACAAGTTAAGGAATCCAGCTTTATACGAAATAAGATGACTACACAATTATTGGTGATGTAATCTTTCCTCGTTTCTCTTTCAATTTTCTCCTTGAATTGATTTGAGAATTTTGAGATCAAAAACAAGTTAAGGAATTCAGCTTTGTACGAAATAAGATGACTACACAATCTATTGAAAAAGCCTCCCTCATCCCCAGTCCCTACAAAGTCTTAATTCACATATCAGCCTCCAGTGTTTCCTGTCAAGATTGTAATGTATGCTGATTGCTGATTGAAAGACCGCAGGCATTTTGTCTTATTTCCCATCTTCTCCGCTGAGCACTGACATACTGATCTGCTGAAGTTCTAGGTAGTATCTCATTTGTTTTATAGGGTGACTTCAGCATCTGAATAAAACTA
>NW_007406161.1:0-702 GCF_000475195.1 Diaphorina citri | reverse complement strand
ATCATGTGGATGGACGGATGGAAGGAATAAACTGATGGAAAAATACGAATTACCAAATTCTGGAAAAATACGAATTCTTCCATCAATTACCCTTTTACCTCGCTTATTCTCTGGATTTTTATCTTCTTATGTGAACAACAATTTCCACTTAAATCCATTTATGTTTCGTCCGTAACCTAATGAAATTGGCGTGTCAATTATTTAGACAGCGTGTCAATTATTTAGACAATAATTGCTGGGGATCCTTTTTATGAGAATAACGTAAGGAGCCATCTTATTTGGACCAAAAAAATCTCTCTCTCTCTCTCTCCCTCCATTTCTACATTTTACAAATTGAAAGAGTAGGAGTAGGTACATACCTACATAGTTTTGGTACTTACCTACCACTTACCTACTTCGTATTTTATGAGCATGAGGAAAGTGAAAAAAGTGACAAACAATAGCACAAAAACTACGAAAAAATCTCAGAAATTCTTACGTAGAAAACAAAAAAAAAAAGAGAATAAGAGAAAAACCTAGATGAAATGAGGGTATTTTTCTTTCCCCTCCTGCCTTCTCCTCCCTCCTCTTTCCCTTAATATCCCCTTCATCTACCCTCTCTCTCCCCCTCCATCCCTCTTTCCTCCTCCCTCTACCTTCTCTCTCCCTTCTCCTTCATCAAATTCCTTTTATTTCTCTTCCCCTCACATGCCCAAAATCCAA
>NW_007406160.1:0-702 GCF_000475195.1 Diaphorina citri | reverse complement strand
TATTTTACTTTTTATTTTCCTGTTGAACACCTTGATTGAAATAAGGGGGGAGAGGAGAAAGGTGGGGGAAAAAGAAGAGGAAAAGGGCGGGAAATTAAAAAAAAGAGTAATACAATAATAAGGAGAGAGATCAAAAAGGAATTTATGGAGGATGAGAGAAAGAATAATAGAAGAGGGAAGGAGAGAGAGAGAGTTCAAAAGAAGGAAGGAAGGTAAGAAATGAGAGGGGGAGAAATAAATTGAAGAAGAAGGATGGAAAGATCAAAATGAAGAAGGGAGGGAATGAGAGAGAGAGAGACTGGCATGCAGATAAGCAGATACAAGAGAAAAAGGGCGGGAAATTAAAAAAAAGAGCAATACAAGAGAAAGATCAAAAAGGAATTTATGGAGGATGAGAGAAAGAATAATACAAGAGGGAAGGAGAGAGAGAGTTCAAAAGAAGGAAGGAAGGTAAGAAATGAGAGGGGGAGAGATAAATAAATTGAAGAAGAAGGATGAAAAGATCAAAAGGAAGAAGGGAGGGAATGAGAGAGAGAGAAAGAGAGACTGGCATGCAGATAAGCAGATACAGCCGAGGAAGAAAAGGAGAAAGAAAGGAAGAAGAGGAGAGAAGCGAGAAGAGTGGGAGAGAAAGAAGAGATAACTAGGTATATTTTTAAGAGAAACTTTTTTTCTCGAATAAATTATGCATTTATTTATTCA
>NW_007406159.1:0-702 GCF_000475195.1 Diaphorina citri | reverse complement strand
ATGTAAAAAGTAAAAATACAAAATAATGGAAAAATAGAACAGAACGAATTAGGATTTGTATGGTCTATTTATGTACCTGTTACATGTTAGAGGTACCCACTTAACAAAAGTGTGTGTATATAGATAAGAAAGAACTTGGTGAATGTAGTAGAACGTAGAGTAGAAGAATCTAAGAACAAAACAATACCTATGTTACATTGTTTACACGTAGGTAGCTGAGGTATAGATAAGAAAGAACTTGGTGAATGTAGTAGAACGTAGAGTAGAAGAATCTAAGAACAAAACAATACCTATGTTACATTGTTTACACATAGGTAGCTGAACCTCGGAACATAAAATAATAATTGAATTGTTTATTCAAAAAGAGGCTAATGCTAATGACGAAAATCAAGTTTTCTTTAGAAGAAGAGCATTAAAGTTTTCGATATTCACTGCAAAGTATTGGGATAATTTTACAAAAACTCTTGAAGGTATCGTCTCTTGATGAGTTTTTTATTACTCTATGAGACATTCAGTATGGGAGTATGGGTCACCCATGTACCATGTCTTTGAGTACCACCCTGTAGATACACAATTCACATGTTTATGTAGAGTGACGCTATTTCTGTATTCTATACATATGTTCATTAGACTGGCCCTTAGCTATAGAGGTGGGAAAAAAATCTTGGAAAAGTCTTGAATATCACTCGATTTCTAGTTCCA
>NW_007406158.1:0-702 GCF_000475195.1 Diaphorina citri | reverse complement strand
GTAAAAAAAAAAAAAAAAAAAAAACAAGCTTTTTCTTTCCAGATAACGAGGAGCTCGAGAATTTCATGTAAATTTTTTCCTCCGGATTTTATTTTCCGACTTTCGTTTTGTTTTTTTTATTACTTTTTATTTTATTATTCTTTATTTTTTTTAATGGGAAATCAGGAGCTACAGAGGGCGGGAGGGGTAACGTGTTTGTCATGTAAGGAAGATGGGGGGGGTTGTTTTATTTGTGTCATGTTAGGTAGGAGAAGGTTGTTTTATCTGCTGAGAAAGTCACAGAAGTTTTCTTGTTGTTTTTGTTTTCTTCTCCTCCTCCTTCTTTTTCCTCTGCTTCTTGTTTGGAATAAAATAAGAAAAACACATCTTCTGTGTACCTCTACTTCCAATAACTATGTAACGAAATATTACAAAAGTAATGGTGGTAATAAATCCGAAATAATGTATAATGTACATGATAATACATAAACATTATGAGTATGCCAAAATCCTAGTTTTACATCACGTATCTTCTTACATAGGAACTTCTCTATTTTGCAGAATTTTTCTACCGCCCCATCGCCATTTTGATAGGCTTGTGGTGTGAAAAAGAAAATTTACATGAAAGGAAAAATTAATAAAAGGGAAATAATAATAATAATAATAATAATAATAATAATAATAATAATAATAATAATAATAATAATAATAATAATAATAATA
>NW_007406157.1:0-702 GCF_000475195.1 Diaphorina citri | reverse complement strand
ACCGAGCGAATCGAAATCGACTGGAAATTTCCAATAATAAACAAATAAATAAATAAAATGGGCTCATTTATTAGATTTATTTTCAACATAGAATGTTCTCAAGATGGTAAACAATATCTCAAGAACAAAACAGAGAATATTTCAAGATGGTAAACAGGAGTTAAGAGCACTCAAATGGTGCTCTCGCTCAGGTGTAGAGTAGAATCGTAGAACAATTTTATCGGCACTTAGGACGAAACAAAGAATTTCTTCAAAAAGTGCCCCTACGCCCCCTCGGGATTAAGGGACTTAAGTCACGGAGTCCTTGAAAACCCAATCGGGCCCAACATCAAATGAAACAAAACTCCTTTAAATATTTTGAAACTTTTTACTAAATTTCATTGTGTTGGACCTACTATTTGTATTTGGGAGTTATCGAAGAATGAAGTAACAGACAAACAAACAAACAAACAGGAAAACTAAAGGAAAAAGGTGCGATGTGTTAAAGCGGCATTCACACTTTGGTCGGGCGATATCGATCGATGGTCGATATCGAAATGGAGAATCGGTTCAAAAAAAGTTACCGCTGCCGATGTTTACTTACCGGTAAACGGCAAACTGATGGACATGTTGGACAGGAACCCATCCGGTGGATATCTGACGAATGGAAGTGACAGTGAAGGAGTGATCGTCAGATGCGTGCCGGGTGGAAGAGCCAACCGT
>NW_007406156.1:0-702 GCF_000475195.1 Diaphorina citri | reverse complement strand
TTTAAAATTACATTAATCACGCAATGGTAAATGGTAGAACCCACACCCTTCATCCTAGGTGGGTTTACATTATGTATGTATGTAGGTATAAAAATGAATTTGTACATTTCATAATGAAAATCTATTTGACAGAAATTAAAACGAGGGAATAAAAGTTGTTAATGGTTAACGCATTATGGTTTCTAATATCTTTATTAGGTTCACCCCAGTATTAGAGATGGAAATTCAATTTAAAATTACATTAATCACGCAATGGTAAATGGTAGAACCCACACCCTTCATCCTAGGTGGGTTTACATTAGAGGAGGAGAATTATCGATAGCACTATTGATAACTATCGATAGTTTTGACTATCGAACGCTATCGATTCTCCTCCTCTAGTTTACATGCTCAAGTCATTTGCACAAACTGATGGCATGCGCAAGCCGGTTTGCACAAGCGAATCGTAGCGTGTGAACGCAGGTTTGAAGTTTGCACAAGCTAGCCAAGGTTCCTTTCACAGTTTTGTGCACAACGAACAAACCAGCATGCGCAGGCCAGTTTGTGCAAATGGCTTGAGCGTGTAAACCCACCTTTTAGTTACTGTGGAGCATATCGGGACGGGTAACCGTTCTACTCTTTGGTATAGTTTGTTTGAGTGATATGACCTTTGGGACTGAACAGGCACATAAATGACAAAATAATGTAGGCTTCAGAACTTAA
>NW_007406155.1:0-702 GCF_000475195.1 Diaphorina citri | reverse complement strand
CTTGAACGTTGCTGTGGATCTAGAAAGAGAATGTTAGCATGAAAAGAACAAAACTACACCTAGATAATATACGAGTACATATCCAAGTGTTACGAGTATTTAAAATATTTAGACATCAACTAAGCTATGTGCCACAGTAGAATAGTCGATGTCTGCATTTGAAATTCCCTTTTCTGATTGATGGAAATTTCCTAATTTAGGTAAATGATAATCAAATCTTACTGGAGTACAACTACAAAGATAATTATGTACGCTTTCCACGATCTACAGTACCTACCTGTGACCTGTGATGTTGACATCTCCACCACTCTTAGTAGGTAACAAGTAAGTAATTTGAATTGATTTTTCAGGATGGGAATTGTGACATATCCACTAATTTGACGGTGGTGATTCTGAGATGATCAAGTCCGAATGGAATAATCTGGAAAATTTCGTTCAGGAATATTTTCCCAATTTCCACAGCTAATATTGGTAGACATGTTAAGTTAATAAAACCTGTGACTGTTATTTAAGTCTAATTATTTGAGACTGCCAATCGACTCGGAACTCCAAGAAGTCCGGAGGATAAACTTGAAGTGATTAGGTACCTACCAGAACTTTCCAAGTTTTCAAGTGGGCACATCAAATGAATTATTGTTCTGAAAAGACATCACACAAACACAGGTGATGTTTGAAGCTACTTGTGATGGGTGCACTGAGACT
>NW_007406154.1:0-702 GCF_000475195.1 Diaphorina citri | reverse complement strand
TATGGCATTAAGCAGATTTGTATGGCGCCCTTTGTGTTTCCATGTTTTGCTGGCTGGGTCTGCTTTTATTCTTCTCTGTGAGAAAAAACTCGATCATATTATGCAGGTACTTACGTATTTGGGTATCTAAAGGTAGGAACACACTGCCCTCATGTCACGTGAGCTCATGTGACATCATGGGGAGTCATGTCACTTCAGAAAACTGTGTTCCAAAGGTTCCTTCAGGAAAACTGCCCTCATGTCACATGAGCTCATGTGACATCATGGGGAGTCATGTCACTTCAGAAAACTGTGTTCCAAAGGTTCCTTCCTATAATATCCTTCCTTCCTCCTTGTCTCCCTCTCTACCTGTGGCTCTCTCTCATTAAATTTATCTTCCCCTCCCTTCCCCCTTCCTTCTCTATTTATTTTTACTTTTTCTCCCTCCCCATGAGAACTACTTACCTTTTCCTCTTCTTCCTTCTCCCTCATCCTTCTTCTTTTTCCCCACCCTTTCCATTTGTTATACATGTTTGTTTGTTCGACCTTGAAATGGTCAAAGGGAGAAAAGACGAAAAGGTTTTTTTCCCCTTCAAATGATAAGGGAGGGGGTGGTCGTTTCTCCCTTTTCCCCCTCCATATTATACACGCGTATACTCACTTACTCACTCACTGTCGGTTAAATGTAGGGAGTCAATTTGGAGTTTTTTGAAGCTTTTTTTT
>NW_007406153.1:0-702 GCF_000475195.1 Diaphorina citri | reverse complement strand
AACCGAACTACAATATGAGTCGGATTGTGCAGACAAAAAAAAGGTACGAACCTTAGGTAGAATAGAAAGTCAATTAACAGAGTTGAGTTAAAATAAAAGACGCCTCCAGCCAGCCTAGTTAGAGCTGAGAGCAAAAAGCTCTATGACCTCTATGTGTATGCTCTCTGCTCCACTGTTTTTAGCCTTAACGTAGAGGGTAACGCCTTGTAAGCTCTAAGTTGCGGGTTCGATTTCCGTCCGGGGCGTATTTTATCCTAAACACAAGAGATTCGCTCTCGAAACTACTGGCTTTCTCCTATCCTGTCTTCCTTTTCGCTCTCGGAACGATAAGACCTTAGCAATTACAGTTCCCTTTATCAAAATAATAATACTTACCTGATAATAAAATACAAAAATCGCCTCCACTAAAAATTATCAATCAAATAACTCGTTCCACTAATTCAGTTGTTTGTTAGACGGCCTTCTAGACACCTCCTAATTAATTTGTTTATCACCTAACACAAGTAGTGAAGTCATAAAAACACACAGATAAGATTAGGAGATCTAATAATAATAATAGACTCTTGAGTGGAAGGCAACCACTAGGCGAGGTTAACGCCTTAGGCCAGGCTTGTCCAACCCGCGGCCCGCGAGCTCATTTTTGCGGCCCGCGAAGGCCCGTCTAAAAAAATGAACGAAAATGAGAAATAACAGTAAATATAC
>NW_007406152.1:0-702 GCF_000475195.1 Diaphorina citri | reverse complement strand
CTTGTGACTGTTTTGATTTATCGATCTGGAAACCTCTAAAGGTGAGATATAGACAAAATGGTAGTGACTACGTCACGTATTAGCACCGGTGGCGTAGTGGTCGCTTGGTAACCAGGAGGGCGTGGGTTCGATCCCAGCTGAGGCGTGGAATTTTATCCCTGTGTGTTTGGGAATTCGACGACAGGAAATATAACTCTAAAGTTGTGTCCACACATGGTCGACTCCGTCGATCGACGAGGTGAATCTATGTATGTGTGGATTCCCGCCCGGGGCGGATTTAATCCTTATTAACATATAAGGTTCGTTCTCGGAACGACTGGCTTTCTCCTACCTGTCTTTCTTCTCTCTTCGGTGCTTTATGAGCTTAGTGAGCTTAGACCAGCCACTCACAACACAAATATCAGGTAGGGCTTTCTCCTACCTGTCTTTCTTCTCTCTTCGGTGCTTTATGAGCTTAGTGAGCTTAGACCAGCCACTCACAACACAAATATCAGGTGGAGATAACAGGTCTACCAGATAATGAATGGCTGGCCTGAGATTACGCCACTGGTTGACAAATAATGTATTAGTGTTGCTTTGTAGAGCTTCTTAAGATGCTATTGGGCAGACTTGTAAATAATTAGGTAGGAATTACTACTGCAATTTGTTGGTATTGCCGATTGTAATCTTCCATTATCCTACGGTGTATCACAGGTTTATCAT
>NW_007406151.1:0-661 GCF_000475195.1 Diaphorina citri | reverse complement strand
CTGGAAGAGTTTCTGCAACAGAAGAATAAGTAAACAGGATTATTGCTTTTTTTCAAAGGATTTAATCGTGTAATGCCCTTGTGTAAGGTCAGCCATTCATTATCCGGTCAACTTGACGACAGGTTCTACCTGATAGTGTGTGTGTGCTCATCATTAATCAAGTAGACCTGACAGGCGAACCTGATCAGCTATGCCTGTCAGGTCTACCTGATAGTGAGTGGCCGGCCTAATAAGGGGCATTAAAGGGTTAACGTCGAGGTTTTTAGTGTGTGTGTGTGTGTGTGTGTGTGTGTGTGTGGGGGGGGGGGTGTCGGGAGATTTGCCCACTGTTCGGCGACTAGGTTCTCGCCTACTCACATTAATCTCAACCAGAAGGGCTGGAAAAAACCCAGCAACACACAATTACACAGATGGAGACAACCTGGACATCCATCCGGATACTATTCACGCTCAACGTTGCTTAACTTCATTGATCCATCCTATGGAGGTAAAGCTGATGCATTCGATTTCAAGCATGGAAACAGATAGGTACATACCTATAGAACTAATTTGCTAACCCAAGACCCAAGATCACAAGAAAGAAAATTGCAAAAACTAAGTTTAGTAGCGTTTAGTGCTATTTTTCAAAAAAAAAAAAAAAATAAATAAAATAATAATAATA
>NW_007406150.1:0-702 GCF_000475195.1 Diaphorina citri | reverse complement strand
TACAAAAAATAAGGAATCCAATGGTGAAAACCGCATCTTCCTAGCTCATCTAGAAGTGGGTTAGAATTTGTATACATGAGTCAGTGAGTGAGTGAGTGAGTGAGTCAGTCAGTTACACAAGGGGCTGTATATATTATGGATTATTATAGATTTAGTTTTAGTTTAGTTTAGTAGGTACGTAGTCTTAACATTGTACCACATACAATTGTATATTTGTACAAATAAAATTGATTGATTGATCCATCCAATCGTAAAATATTTGCGCCCGAACCAAAAGTTAGCTTTGAAAAAGATTCGTCTGATGGTGATCTAAAGATGATAAAAACACCGACCCCGTTGGAACGGAAAGAGACAAAGAAGAAAATAGACTGATATCTAAGGAACCTTGTTATGTTAACCTGGAGTTATGGAGTTTAAAACTGCTGTTTCTTTTTTCAGGCGAAATATTCAAAGGATGGGCTGCCTCTCAGTGAAAGACTTCAATATTCTGTGATAAACCAATTAGATACTAAATCTGGACTATTCAGACCCAATGTGGGCAACTGTGAGTACTAAGTAGTCCCGAGTCATTAATGCCGAGGCGTACGGTCTCATGTTAACTTGAAAGAAACTTCATGTTAGTAGTAGTAGGACGTTTTTCTGGGTTTACAAGAGCCTCTTAAAAGAAATGAACTTTAGAGCTTTAAGTGAGTGAGTCAGTGA
>NW_007406149.1:0-702 GCF_000475195.1 Diaphorina citri | reverse complement strand
AAAAAAAAAAAAAATCTCCCTAGTACTCTGTACTCTGTATTTACAAAAAACGCCCAACATCAAGTTCCTCTCTCTCACTAAGAGACTCAGACACAAGCGAACTTTTTTATTTTACACATTTATTGCATACCCTACTCTTTTTTGAGGCGTAAGATGAACATTCTTCGTCTCTACTTCTTTAAAGTAAAAAAAAGTAGCGGTCACCTTTTCTGAGTGTGAAATTTAATAGACGATTGAGATTGGGATTTACTTAGGCTATATTTGTAGAGGGATGGTAGGTATCTATTTATTTTAGCCAAAGTCAAATTTAGGGCTGAAAAAAAAAAGTAATCTAATAATTGATAAGAACTTTTTTCAGTACTGCATTTATTGCATACCCTACTCTTTTCAGGCGTAAGATGAACATTCTTCGTCTCTACTTCTTTATAGTGTAGTTAAAAATTACATTACTTTCCTTCCTATAGGATAAGGAAAGTAAAAACTAGCGGTCACCTTTTCTGAGTGTGAAATTTAATAGACGATTGAGATTGGTATTTACCTACTTAGGCTATATTTTTAGAGGGATCTATTCATTTTAGCCAAAGTCAAATTTAGGGCTGAAAAAAAAAGTAATATTTGATAAATAAAAAAAAGGTAAGTTGCAAAATTAATCCCTGGAAAATAGGAACAAATCAACAGCTTCTACCCTTCTCCAATTCGTCA
>NW_007406148.1:0-702 GCF_000475195.1 Diaphorina citri | reverse complement strand
TGTGTCTCTTCTCTTCTTTCCTCATTACTCTCTTCATACATTCTTCCTTCCTTTATTTTTCTCAATTTTCTCTCTCTAACCTGCCTCGGTGGGTCAGTGGTCAAGACAGGAGGGTGTTGGTTCAATCCCAGTCAAGGTACGGTATTTTATCTACTCAAGTTCCTCAGAATTGTTTGAGAATTTGACCACAATAATAGTAGTAGTCTACTTCTGGGTTCTGGGGTAAACGGACTCTTCAGTCCTGTTCGAGCAGTATAAATAGGTAAGTAATAGTAGGTTTTTTCTTCCTTTTCTTGTACGTGCCCTCCCCTGGGATAAGATGTTGCCAGAAAGAAACTTTTTTTTTTATAATTTCGCGCGAAATCGCGATTCCAAATTAAAATGGACTATAGCCATGCTCATTTGCTACCTCTCTCTCTCTCTCTTTCTTTCTCTCTCTCTCTCTCTCTCTTTCTCTTCACTTCTTCTTTGCTCCCTCCTCTTTTCTCCTATCCTCGCATATCTCTAGTTTACTCTCTCTTCTACCACGCTCTCTGTTCTCTTTCTCCTTCGCTCCCTTATTTTCCCTTCGCCTTCCTTACTCTCTCTTACACCTCTCTCTCTCTCTCTCTCTCTCTCTTTCGCCTCGCTCCCTCTTCTCTTTGCTCTCCGCTCCCTCGTCTTTCACCCTATCCTCGCATGTCTCTAGTTTTACTTCCCCTA
>NW_007406147.1:0-702 GCF_000475195.1 Diaphorina citri | reverse complement strand
GTACCAGAGTTAGGGCATAAACTGTACCTTTTACCTACTTTCATTCCGTGTTGATTGTTGGGAAATTAAATTTGTAGTTAAATTTCTTCAAGGTATGTTTCCTATGTTTATTAGTTACAGGGCAGGCAATAGAGCCTCATCGTCCATAAAACATGCTGACAGAGTCGGTTGGTTCTTGTGTGGCAAAGAAGCAATAAAAATTATCAGCGGACAATTATCAAACTAATAAAAATTAGGGCATAAACTGTACCTTTTACCTACTTTCATTCCGTGTTGATTGTTGGGAAATTAAATTTGTAGTTAAATTTCTTCAAGGTATGGTTCCCCAATAAACACTCGCGTTATATTAGTTACAGGGCATCAGGCAATAGAGCCTCATCGTCCATAAAACATGCTGACAGAGTCGGTTGGTTCTTGTGTGGCAAAGAAGCAATAAAAATTATCAGCGGACAATTATCAAACTAATAAAATCTGAACAAGCCCCTTCTTAAGAATATACTTCTCTAGGAGAGTCAATCTGTCAAGTAGCAACATAGTTTCTATCGGAAATGTTCACAATTTGTTTTTTGATGCCAAGAGATTCAGCGCCCACATCAGATATGAACGGAAAGGTCGTAATCCTCATATAGAGCGGCAGCACATAAGCCCTGTGACCCATGAAATAGGTACCTATCAGTATGGGTATTGGGTATTCTTTACAGC
>NW_007406146.1:0-702 GCF_000475195.1 Diaphorina citri | reverse complement strand
GAAGTCTGACGAGATATGAGAGCTAGAAAGTAGGTCTTCTAGTGATTGAACTCTCTCTTTTGTCGACATTCTCCATGCTTTGTGTAACGCTTTCGATGAAATAACTCGATGAAGAAAATTTCGCAAAGACTCTGAGGGAAAGGGAAATATTTCGGAAAATGGTGACGAAATTGTCGTCATTCCTTTTCAGTATCTTAGTTTTCTCCGCCAGAGAGGAGTGAAATGGTAACCTCACGTCAGAGGTGGTTTTGTGACATTCGGATTCAGGGAAGAAACTTCTCTTGAATACTGAATATGGAATTTGACACCAAAAAATACCTACCTAAATCAAAAAACTATATCCGTGCATCGCTTTTCATTATTATTTTCAAAGAGGTTTGATAGAGGGAACTGTAACGGCTAAGGTCTTATGGTCCCGAAAGCTCTTACGGAAGGAATACAGAGGATAGGAGAAAGCTGTTCCGAAGTATGCATCGCATTGAACTATCTTGCGAATTTCCCCCAGTGGTTGCCACTGCATCATATTAACGCCTAACCAGGATTTATGTGCTGAGATGTCACCTGACCCAGATTTCTAGCGTTGTCAGCTTTGTCAAATTTTGTTTCTCTTTTCCCGGAAAAACTTGGAGCAGAATTATTAATCACTTGCTAGAAAACATGTCAAGCGAGTCTTTTTCTTAGCGTTTTTTTTTTTTTTTTTTT
>NW_007406145.1:0-702 GCF_000475195.1 Diaphorina citri | reverse complement strand
CTCTCTCTCTCTCTCTCTCTCTCTCTCTCTCTCTCTCTCTCTCTCTCTCTCTCTCTCTCTCTCTCTCCCTCCCTCCCTATCTCTCTTCTTAAAAAAAAAAATGGTGTTTAGAAGAATAGGCCATAGATTGGATTTGGATCAAACCTTGAAAAAAAAAAAAAAATGTTTGGAAAATAATAAAAAATATATGGAACAAAAAGTAAAATTGCTAGGAGAATAAAAATAAATATACCCTAGCAAATACAGAGGCTGTCTTGACAAGTCTGACCATACACCACTGATACCTATTCTATGGCCCTGATAATGTTACCATGGTTACTTACATAAAACCTGTGTTGTTGAAGAGGTAGCCCCACTCTTATCACTTTCTCAAATAACCAGTCCAGTTCCATGTCAGTCTTCCATGTGCGTCTTCAATTGTTGAAGAGGTAGCCCCACTCTTATCACTTTCTCAAATAACCAGTCCAGTTCCATGTCAGTCTTCCATGTGCGTCTTCAATGAATCTCAGAATCTATTGATATTCCTTCTGTTTTTACTGTAATAAGGAACTGTTGAAATTAATTTTAGGATACTCACACAAGGTATGTGACTTTCAGGTAAACATTTCATTTGGAATTAATTACTTCCATTTCTTCTTCTTCTTCTTCTTCTTCTTCTTCTTCTTCTTCTTCTTCTTCTTCTTCTTCTTCTTCTTCTTCTTC
>NW_007406144.1:0-702 GCF_000475195.1 Diaphorina citri | reverse complement strand
CGCCACCACCTCCTATCATTATATCGTTCATTTCCCTCGACATCTTCCCAGCTTACTCCTCTCTCTTCTAAATCCTTATTAATTTTCATCTACTCGTATCATCATTTTACATTGGTAATGCCTCCACTGGTCGCTACTCAATTTAAGTAGCTACTCAATTGTCCTCACAAGGCTGAGTGCACCCCGAACTCCAAGCACAGAGCCGAAAAAACTTCGATCCCGCCGGAAATCGAACCCAAGACCCCCAGAGTGCAAGCCTATTGTGATACCCACTAGGCCACGGAGGCTACTCTAAGAAAGTGTTTATCAAGGGTGAAGTATTTCTTAGATTTTAAATCATTAGGACCATTGGGGTCTTACCTCTCTGCTTGTATCCGAAGATGAGATCTATCCACTGATGTAATTGACAGGACACTATTTCTGATTCTAGCGCCTGGGGGAGAGAGAAAAATTTGAATGGAGGATCAATATTGAATAATCAATTAATCACTCATGGTCGGTTTTTTCGCCAATATTCATTCCCCCTTTAAAGCGCTTTAACACTACGAAAAAGTAGGTCATTCGCGCCAATATTTTTTTAAAACCATCTTTTTTTTTGAGATAGAGATTGCACCTTGGTATCGCTTTCGCATTACTTCAAGGCACATTCTCTTACATCCATGCCTATCCAAGAACGGAACAGTTTGGTCAGAAAATTTCCGT
>NW_007406143.1:0-702 GCF_000475195.1 Diaphorina citri | reverse complement strand
ATATGGTTTTAATGTCATTACTTGTCGTTGGACTTGGTACTTTCCCAGCTTCATTTGGTATACGTTGCTATCTTAGGGGCTACCTATATACTCCTGTAGAAATACTGCTTGTTAGCTAAAAATATGCCTATTGCCTATGGAGAGTTTCATTACTTCACCAAAGAACCGTGTTATTTCCATCAGTCTCCATAATCTTCAGGAAAAATTTAGATGTCTTTAGGAAGAAATTTATGAGGTTTTTTCTACCCCAATATTGGCCATACTGTATGTAGGTACTATGTAGGTAGTAGAAGGATATAACGTGGTATGGCGAGCTTAAAGTATATTGGAGAAACTAAAGCCCAGTCGCAGGCTTTCATTAGAACGCGATGCTGAAACACTACATTAAAATTATTTGTTAGGTTTAACTACATTTTACATGTACAACTATAACACTGGAACACTACATTGAACCTGCAAATCCTGTCGTGAGACTGTAGACCTAGGGCAACACATCACGCCCAATACTAGACATCACCTGAGGAAGTCCTCCGAACGTGCCCTCCAAAATCCGTAAATCATCTGTTGCCAACTAATCTATTATTCATTTTAATCAGTGGAACATGTTTAAGAGTGGGCAACCACAGGTCCCCTACCGAGCGAGCCTTGGATTCTTTAGAAACCCTCATTCCAGCATCCCTTATATTGTCATAATCCGGGGTA
>NW_007406142.1:0-702 GCF_000475195.1 Diaphorina citri | reverse complement strand
ACGCGGTATAGCAACGGCGATTGATTGATAGGGAAAATGATGGTGCCAGACGCCAGAGAAATGGACAAATATTTCAAACAAACATAAGTAGACACCTCTAAAGGCTTTTTTAGAGAGGAAACTATAACAACGGAGGTATATGGTCCCGAAATCAAAAAGAAGAAGAACACGGTAGTAGATAGCAAGCATCCATAAAGGAGTCCCCTCCCTTTGAACATAGCCTGCTACCAAACTCGTCCCAAGAGAAAACAAACAAACCATGCGAAATCAAAAAGAAGAAGAACACGGTAGTAGATAGCAAGCATCCATAAAGGAGTCCCCTCCCTTTGAACATAGCCTGCTACCAAACTCATCCCAAGAGAAAACAAACAAACAAACAAACCATGCTAATGAATAAAAGCGTCCTCAACGGAGCATTGACCAACTGACCATAGTACCGACCCTTGCAGAAAATCAAGAAATGGAGCCGAGTTTTCTGCGATGGTTGATGGTCTCGGCAAGGGGCAATGGTTCATGGTCGCAGCTTTGTCCGCGCACTAAGTCAGAGGCGTTCTTGAAGTCCAAACACTTCTTGGGAGCGAACGGATTGTATCCCAAATCCCATCGTCCTTTTTTGAACGAATCGAGTCCCGATAATTTTGGAATTCAGTTCTTCGCGCTTGGTCACCACGCTATGTCTCGCATACACCCTGTACTCGCGAA
>NW_007406141.1:0-702 GCF_000475195.1 Diaphorina citri | reverse complement strand
TATGGGAGGGGAAGTAGGAGGAGGACGAGGAATTGACACGAATTCAATGTCAGCAAAATACGAAGATTTAATGTTGTAAACACTTGGACAAAAAACAAATAAATATATTTAAGCTAAAATCTCGGATGACGTTCATGTAATGACCAAGATTTATGTTTCAAGTTAGCCCCGAGAAGACTCGGAGACTAAGGCCGAACATTCTCCAACCGCTCTCCTAGGAAACACATGAAAGGTAGAAACACACTGTCCTCAAATCACGTGAACTCATGGGAAGTCAGAAAGAGGTGGTTCAAAGTGCTCCCATAATAAAGTAGGTGATTTCATTCAAGATACACGGACCTCACGTCATGTGAGCTCATGGGGAGTCAGAAAGATGTGGTTCAAAGTGCCCCCATAATAGTAGATTTCGTTCACGATACACTGCCCTCAAGTCACGTGAGCTAACGTGACGTGAGGGCAGTGTGTTTTTACCATGAGATCATAGATCCGGGGAATAGTAGATTACCGAAGACGCTTTTTTACATTTTTTTCCAAGAGATTTCACAGAGGGAACTGAAGTCTTATCGTCCCGAAATCGAAGAGAGAAGGAAGACAGTATAAGAGAAAGACAGCCGTTCCGGGAACGAACAATATACCTTCAGGATAAAATCCGCCCCGGGCGGCAATCGAACCCGCGGCCTAGCGCTTACAAGGCAGACGCAC
>NW_007406140.1:0-702 GCF_000475195.1 Diaphorina citri | reverse complement strand
ATCTTTTTGGCGAAAATGGCAGTAAAACTTGCGAGTATCGGGGAAAACAGTGGAATAAAAGAATAGTGGAATGGGAATCACTTTATATTACTCACGTTAGGAATTAGCGATATACGAGGAATGAGGATAGGAATGCAAGCGATTAGGTAGATACTTTTAAGCTTTTAATCCACGATCAGTTGATCAGATTCATTTGAATTTCATACAATTCCTTCAATGGGTTTATCTCTACTCCTGTAGTCCTGTAGTATGACTGCTCTCTTTTTCTGAAATTTATTTTTTCAAACAATACACAACTGTGTATTATGGCTCTATTCTTTTCTAACATGAAAATTATGTGAAGTCAAGAAATTTTTCACATTATATCTACACCAGATAGCTTTTTCTGGTAGCCCTTTAGGTCCTGCATCAACCCTCAAGCGTTGTACAGTCGTTCGCGGGACACCCTGTATAGTTTGATTACTAAACCCATATCACAGGGGTTTCCAACTTCCATGTGTATGCGGTCCACATGCTACATTGGGAGGTACTTCGCGGGCCACATATTATGTTTTTAGAGGAGCATTGTGGGAACCCCTGCCCTATCACGACCCAGTACTGAATAAGGGACCAATGGGTTATACCTAGGGTGACCATAATTTTTTTGGCCCAAAGCGGGACGCAGTCCTTTTTGGACGAAGGGGGGGGGGGTGAGGTACAAAC
>NW_007406139.1:0-702 GCF_000475195.1 Diaphorina citri | reverse complement strand
TGTCCAGGTCATCATCAATGAAAATATTTGATCCTTTTAACAGCCTTCTCTGACGGAAAATCTCGTACTTCATTTCCAATGTCCTCACTCTTACTAATACTGGGGACTGCATCCTTGTCCAGGTCATCATCAATGAAAATATTTGATCCTTTTAACAGCCTTCTCTGACGGAAAATCTCGTACTTCATTTCCAGTGTCCTCACTCTTACTAATACTGGGCCTCTCTCTCTTGACTTTGATAAGTTCAAGAAGTAATCTATGTCATTCTTTGTGAACGAAGTCTTCATTTTCTCCTTGAACAGGTTCACCAGTTGTTCCTTTCTGTTTTCTCTACCATTGACATTTGCTAATCCATAAACAATTATGTTTTTCTTTCTTTGCATGTCCATTAAATAGTTTGTGTTCTTTTGACATTGTGTTATTTTCTGCTCTTGTTTTCTGCAATCGTCTCGCAAATCTTTTATCTCACCTTTTAATTCTGTTGTAGTTTCCTTCATTTTTGAGTCTATATTTTGTATGATTTCAGACTTGACTTGGTTGATTTCTACTTTTACTTGATCTATTATTTCTCCTTTCGTTCTGTTATGATGCTCAGCCAGTGACTGATCCATCATTTCCTTCATCATCTTGGCCAGTTCAATGTTGTCCATTACTTGGCAGCTTGCAGCACGACTTTCGTTTCCTTCTTTTTCTTGGCGTTTG
>NW_007406138.1:0-702 GCF_000475195.1 Diaphorina citri | reverse complement strand
TAATATTGTCTAGTTTTTATAATTAATATGATGACCATTGTAAACACCCGTCAGGGTATACTTAATAACTGCAAATAAAATATATATTCTATTCTATTCTATTTCCTTCAAGTAAAAAATAAAATTAGGGGAGACATTACGAAATAGAAATTTCATAACTCGTTTCTTCACTTAACACACTACTTCTTTTGCTTTGTAGTTGTACAATTGTGTATTTCCATATAAATCCTGAAGGATGTATATCCTTGTCCCTGAATCTTTTTTCTTTTTTTTTTCTTTCAACATGATTTTACTTTTAACCTTTTCCTTTTGTTTCTTTCTAGGCAGGACTGTAAGACATAAGCATAAAATCAATTATTTGCCAAGTAAATACGAGCATGTGTCGTTTGATTGTTTTATTTTCTATTTTCCAAGTCATTATTGGCTTCTTCTTCTTCTTCTTCTTCTTCTTCTTCTTCTTCTTCTTCTTCTTCTTCTTCTTCTTCTTCTTCTTCTCCTTCTTCTTCTCCTTCTTCTTCCTCCTCTTCTTATTCTTCTTCTTATTCTTCTTCTTCTTCTCCTCCTTTTTCCTCCTCCTCTTCTTCTTCCTCCTAACCTTCTTCTTCTCTCTCTTCCTCCTCTTCTTCTTCCTCTTCTTCTCCTTCTCTTTCTTCCTCTTCTTCTCCTTCTTCTTCTTCTCCTCCTCCTCCTCCTCCTCCTCCT
>NW_007406137.1:0-702 GCF_000475195.1 Diaphorina citri | reverse complement strand
CTATGTTTGGACACACCTACAGAAGAAATAAGATGGAAATTATAAAAGGATAGGCCTTGGTCTTCTTACAACTAATTATGATGGGGAAGTAGAAGCAATTAAAACAGCTACACAACAACTCTTATACAGAACTAACATGTTTTCAAAAGCAGTAATTAAGTCAGATAGTAAAGCCGCTATCCAAGCAATAGTAAACATGGACGAAATTCCTTCAAAACAAATAAGAGAGGTTAGACTTTTAATAAAGCAACTCAAAGCTTAAAATAAACCAATAGTGCTACAATGGATCCCAGCCCACTTGGTAATGAGACAGCTGATATTCTGGCAAAAAAAGGTTCAGAAATACTAACATCTACCATGCGTAATATTCCCTTTCAGTCAGATAAACGACTAATAAAACTGCAGAGCAATAAACATCAGAAACGCCTTATCAAAACCGAAGGAAAGGGGAAAAAATGGGAAAAAAAGAAGCAGTAGCCAAATTCAGACTTCTCACCGGACATGATTGTCTTGCTCAACATCTCCACAGAATAGGATGTAAGGACTCCCCCATATGTAATCTGTGTCCCCAACAAGCAGAAATGAATGCTGATCATCTCTTAGTGTGCTCAGCCCTTCTAAATACACAAGACATCTCCGGAAAATATTGGGATGCAAGAAGAAAAATGACCTAATAGTCAATTTCTAGCATTTGAAACCAAC
>NW_007406136.1:0-702 GCF_000475195.1 Diaphorina citri | reverse complement strand
GTACCTATCACACCTTACCTACCTCTACCTGTGTGTCTCTAAGAAGAGCTTTTTGTTACTTTGTATTATAGTTACTTTGTATTATAGTTACTTTATATTATAGGTACCTACCTTCCTAATGTACCTATCACACCTTACCTACCTCTACCTGTGTGTCTCTAAGAAGAGCTTTTTGTTACTTTGTATTATAGTTACTTTATATTAAAGGTAGGTACCTACCTTCTTAATGTACCTATCACACCTTACCTACCTCTACCTGTGTGTCTCTAAGAAGAGCTTTTTGTTACTTTGTATTATAGTTACTTTATATTATAGGTACCTACCTTCCTTTTTTAGATAGAGAGATAGGGAAAGAGATAAGTCCAAAATTAGTGAGCCATTCCTGAAAGAAATTTAAGTACCTAGCTAGACATATTTTATCGCCCAATAGGTTAGAATATACAACATCACCATCAACGAGAATACAAAATGAGGATAGTGGGGAAATGTCAGGAAAACCTACAACATATTACATATCTACAGTACTTAGACAGTTCAAAAGCAGTAAGATTCAATGTAAATAAAGTGCATTGTCTTCACAAAGTGACTAGTATGACTAGTTCCAGCATAATGCTCGTATAGTTGTATTATTATGTCTCGGAGTTAAAGGCTTATGTAAACCTTTTAACCTTTCCGAATGAGCAAGAGAAGAAAATCTCTGCA
>NW_007406135.1:0-702 GCF_000475195.1 Diaphorina citri | reverse complement strand
AGCCGACTACAATGGGTCCTCTTTGTAGTTTCGGAGTAGGCGCCACTCCATAGTTAATTAGTAGTGTGATATTAGGACTCATTAGAGATGGGCCACAGTTTGGGGAGACAAGTGTCACTGGCTTGACTTCTTGGCTTTTTTTTTCTTCTTCATCGTCGTCAGCTTCTTCTTCCTCTCCTTTTTCTTCTTCTGCTTCTTCTCCTTTTTCTTCTTCTTCTCCTTTTTCTTGTTCTTCTTCTTCTCCTTGTTCTTGTTCTTCTTCTTTTTCTTCTTCTTCTCCTTTTTCTTCTTCTTCTTCTTCTGCTTCTTCTTCTTCTCCTCCTTCTTCTTCTTCTCCTCCTTCTTCTCCTTTTTCTTTTTATCCTTCTTCTTCTTCTCCTTTTTCTTCTTCTGCTTCCTCTCCTCCTCCTAGTATCTACATCTTTTAATTTACCTTCTTCTCTCAAAGATTTTTTTCGGAAAGGGGCTGGAGCGAACATACCTACGTACCAACGCACAAACAAACTTTGATTTTTATAGAATTGGATTCACGGTAGAATTGGACTGCGAGACGGATCCTAGCAAAATATAATCAAAGGCATATTACAAACAACACCTTTCATAAATAATTGATTAGGCTGTTTTGTTCAAAATTTCGCCTTCTTGACAGTTTTCCAGAACTATTTCTGTCATAATCATAATTACCTAATCATAATTACCTTA
>NW_007406134.1:0-702 GCF_000475195.1 Diaphorina citri | reverse complement strand
CAAAACTCAAAACAAAAGCTTTCCATTAAATAAGTTTTCAGGGAGGCTTGAAGGCCTTCCAATCCTTTCATTATTATAAGGGTTGGGCGGAAGAGAATGCTTTGGGCAATAATCTCTTCTCTCGTCTGACATAGAGTTAGGTAAATGTTGGTCCGAGTTCAGTTTCTTTTGTAAATATTTTATTATTTGTTCATACATAATATAGGTATTGCCTAATGGTCTGTCTCTGAAGAAAGTTATCCAATAGAACTTTTTTACTTTCTATTACTAATGTTTTCTTGGGACAAAGAGTCCAATTAGTAGGTGCAACTCCAAACATTGCAATAGTTCCAGCAGTGACTTTGCTAAGCCATTCATAATGTTTCACATACATAACCAAGAACACTAGAGTTCAAATCTTATTAGCGACTTGAAATAAAATTAATCAATTCAAACAAATAAAATCTTTCATAACCTTCACTAGAACTTTTCTATAATTTCAATTACACATTCCCCTATCAACATCCTGTATAACCTGTAACCTTTGCCCTGTCACCCTGTATGTTTCTCATCAGGAAATGATGGGGGTTTGAATTTTTAGTTTTATTTACGAGACTAGAGTGTTCAGTTCATTACCGAAATGCTATTACAATAAGGGGGGTACAATGAGGAGGGGGTATATTGATATTCCGTGAGGTACTTTACTAACTTACCCCCCCCCCA
>NW_007406133.1:0-702 GCF_000475195.1 Diaphorina citri | reverse complement strand
TTTTATACAAGCAAATAACTAAAATCTCATCCTGGTTTCAACGGGTAGTGAGTTTGACTATTCTGACATTCCTTGACATGTCACATTTGTCACATTCCCAAACAAACAATTCAGTTTCTGTAAAACACACAGATACCTTACGGAAAAGAACACCTACACACTCAAACATGAAATACTGTTTTCAGGGTGGGAAGACAGTAATCATACTAATACTAACCACATTACAGCTGGAAGCAGGTATAATAGCATACAGCCGAGAGCTTCCAGCTTTCCTATGTTTTAGCGACAAGTAGCGACAAATACGGCAACTGTGTACTTTGTACCCTTAAGGGCGGCTTACAGTGTGATTCTCAGTACTTTGTTAATAAAGCTCACTTGTCAATTATATATGACCCTGATGAAATGTGGATCAAGCTATAAGCACTTCCGCATAATAGGTAGTGCTCTGAAAGTATCGCAAGTTTCAATGTACCTATTAGCCTTAAAACCCCTAATTAGCGCTGCCAAAAGAGAGAATATTTCAAAGCACAAGAAAATCTAATAAACATCAAAATGAAAATGAAGACATAATCATTTTCGACTGGAGAGCGGGCGACAAAACCCTATAAATTTCCTCGGGAGAACGAAATGATTATGCTCCAAGTTTGTGAAAACTAAATTTGTCAAATTAGATGCCCGTGATTTATTTGACAAGTTAGGAAG
>NW_007406132.1:0-702 GCF_000475195.1 Diaphorina citri | reverse complement strand
CATTTGTGTGAGAAAATGTTAAAAAAATCCCCCAAAAACTAGTTTTTTCGGTTTTTTGGCTTTATGGTTTTCTGGACACCACCATTTTCGTGTTCCTGGTAAAAAGACCTTTAATTTGATATATAGGTCGACCAGGTTTGGATAAGTCCTTCTATGGGCACAGACCGACAGACAGACAGACAGACGACACCGAGGCGAATACAATAGTCCGTCCCTTATACCTTTTTATTACTATTGTAATAATAAAGGAAGGACGGACTAAAAATCAATGGCTGTGTCAAAACTCCTCGTTAGTTGAAGAAAAATTTGGTGGATGTGTCAAAACTTCTTTTTTAAAGAAACATTGGTGGGTGTGCCAAATCTCCTCTTATTATTTGAAGGAAAATTGGTGGATGTGCCAAAAACTCTTTTGTTGTTTGAAGAAAAAATATTTTAAAAAGTAAAAAAGTGAATGCGTGAACGAACAAATTACGGAAGTAGGTACTTTAGTAAATTTACAAGCGCCGCTTCAATCTTCAATGGATATTACACGTTGGTATATTAAAGTATATAAAATTACATCATACATTAAATGCTTTTATACTCTCTTATCACTGTACATTATTACGGCTAGATTATCATGCGATTCAGAAGAGGGGGCAGCTAATTTTTAAATGGAAACTTAATACTTATGTACATATTTGTGGCGGCTCCTGAAAAAAA
>NW_007406131.1:0-702 GCF_000475195.1 Diaphorina citri | reverse complement strand
TTTTATCGACTTCTTCTCTCGAGAGTGAATTGTGCTGGACGGTTGTTTATTGTTTCCTACTTATGTGCTCTGTGTGTGATTTCATATTTATGACTTGGAAGTGATTGTTTAAGTTATTTGTTTATTTTTATTGGTTCGAACAGGGTGGCTCTTGGAAACGCGGAAAATTCGATGCCAGATAATGAGACAAGAGAAACGTGACTCCTAGAGATGTAGAATAGGAGTACACATTGGCACACCTTGCCTTACCTCGACCATAATGAAAACCGTCCAACTTTCTTGACTTAGCGGGGCGGAGCGCTACCGCTGTACCGCTGTCCTTAATAATTAAATTATGTTAATATGAACGGCCACAACGAAGCTCTAGGCTAGTCAAATGATAGTTAGATGGTGTAATGGTCTATGTTACATATTCTCAAAGGATTTGGTCGAGGAAGGCAATGTGCAAGGCTTAGAGCGCCAATCTAGACACGGACATCCCAGATCAATCGGACCCTAAAGAATGGGTTAAGCTTCTACGAATCTATACGAAATCTGGACAAAAATACCTTCTATCGGCCCTCGTACTTATACTCATTGTCACAGGTCAATATTCAGCCTGAATACTTACTAATGAAAACGACCCGAAGGTCCAGCTCAGTGATGTTTGCAGAATTCATATCACTCTGGAGTGGATGACTCACTCCCGGGACTCTTGTCATA
>NW_007406130.1:0-702 GCF_000475195.1 Diaphorina citri | reverse complement strand
CTAGGTAAATTGAAATTTGTTTTTTTTTTTTTCGATTGGAGAGGTATTGATGAAATTGGAGGGAAAGCCAATAAATACATATTTGAAAAACTCTGGGTTGTTCATCTCTAGCACTTAGGAATCTAACGATCTCAATTTTTTCCCTGTTCTACGGCCTGAATTAATAAAAGCTTCCACAATTAATAAATCAGCAATCACCCTAGCTAGAGCTGATTGAGTGACGAAAAACGCCGACCCTGTCTAAAAACGGGAAAAGGTGAAGAAGAAGACCTAAGCCATATGTGCTACGGGTCAGTTTAGTGCATGAAAAGCTGTATTTTATTATGTGGCTTTTTTCAGGCATCATACGAAATTTCTCTTTGGACTAGTTTGGACAATGGTCCCGTACCACACCACCTACCAGTCCAAACTCCAAAGAGAAACTTCGTATGATGACTGGGAAAAAGGTCACATGATAAAATGCAGCTTAACTTTCTGATTATTTATGGTTGGAGCATGGTAGAGCTTTGCCACGCCAAATCTTTAGTTCCTGTAGTTACCTGACTTTATTACATCAGGCCTTGGAACATTTTGTTTTTTCTTTTTGTCTCAAAAATATATTTCACTATTACTGTTTGTTTTAGCTGAATTCTAGTCTCTCAATATCAAACAAGTTTGTATTTCTCATTTTATCCTATAAATGAACAAAAAAATATTATACTT
>NW_007406129.1:0-702 GCF_000475195.1 Diaphorina citri | reverse complement strand
GAGTGAGGTTCAACTTTATGGAGAGGATGTTGCAACCTTGTGGTCCCCCTCCTGAGAAACCTGAGGAATAATAATGTGATTATCTTGGATGTTTGTGAAAGGTATAATATTAAGGGTCATGTCTTGCTTTCTAGGGGTGGCATTCATGAAATAATTTTGCAAAAGAAAACCTTAATAAGAGGATAATTTGTGAAAGGGGTGGCATTCATGAAATAATTTTGCAAAAGAAAACCTTAATAAGAGGATAATTTGTGAAAGAAAATACTGTAACTTTATCAGGTACCTATTTCTTTTGTAACTTTTTCTCCTATGAAGGTTTTCTTATAAAATTGATTCATAAAGAAAATACTGTAACTTTATCAGGTATTTCTTTTGTAACTTTTTCTCCTATGAAGGTTTTCTTATAAAATTGATTCATAAGGGAAAAATGTTATTTTTGATTTATTTTCAATTATTTTACAGTAAATCATGTGAACTTAAACAGTTAACTTGGATGTGTTGTGAAAGATAATAGGGGTCTTATACTGTTTTAATCATCTTTAATCTCTTGGGTGCTATACAAAGTTACAACACAGGCTCACAGGCCCCTGCTGTTTGAATTACCTATTTGAGACTAATCCCTCTTGACACTCTGCACCAATAAGGAATTTTCTTATAGCTTATAGGTAACTTCCATTTTATTTTTATTTTTATTTTTATTTT
>NW_007406128.1:0-702 GCF_000475195.1 Diaphorina citri | reverse complement strand
AGGTTGGTTCAAAGCTGAGGGGTCTCTCCCTACTTTAAGTTCCGAAGAGAGATAGGTACCTACGAAATTTTATTTTATTTTTTAGGTATAGGTAGGTAAATAGATTTTTTTATTTTTTTGTGGTCAACCAAATTTTTGGTTGGTAATTGTAGGCTAGGTACTGTGGTACCTAAGTACCTTATTATGTTTCTCCTAAGTACCTTATTACTTTTATGTAAGAGATTTAATATACATTAGGCATTGATGTAATACTTGAACGTAATGTGTGGGATGGTAGGTAGTTATGTAGGAAGTACCTGGTTTTATTGTGGTTTTAGGGAATACCTACTGAATACTCCAATTCCATTGTAGTGGTAAAGAATTTCGGAGTTAAAAATGTTAGGTGATGAAAACTTTTGGTAGTTTTGACATCTCCACTGATATTATTTCATTGGGAGTTTTGACATCTCCACCAATTTTATTTCATTGGTAGTTTTGGCATCTTCACCAATTTTATTTCATTGGTAGTTTTGGCATCTCCACCAAATTTATTTCATTGGTAGTTTTGGCATCTTCACCAATTTTATTTCATTGGGAGTTTTGACATCTCCACCAATTTTATTTCATTGGTAGTTTTGGCATCTTTATTTCATTTTTTTTTTTTTGAGTTTTGACATCTCCACCAATTTTATTTCATTGGGAGTTTTGACATCTCCACCAATT
>NW_007406127.1:0-702 GCF_000475195.1 Diaphorina citri | reverse complement strand
CCCCATCATGATTAAGTCCCTGGTTGGAATTCTTATTTTCCAATATTTTTTATTAAATTCCAAGGTAATTCTGTAGAGATGCCATAAAAGTTTGAAAAGTAACGATCTTTCTGCTCATCTAAGCGATAGAAAGATGATTACGCTGTTGTCTTATTGTTTGATGGTTTTATGTTTCAAAAGGTAATAATTAAGTTGATACAGTAAACGGTTTTCCTTGAAATCCTTCTCTGACTTAGTACTACAAACAAAACTACTATGTATAGTCGGAACGATATTTTAGCTTTAGTCCTATTGGTGGCCAATATAAGAGCTCTTCTAGAAGTACACCTGCAATATGTTGCAAATATGAACACATGCTCAACATTATTGATAGGTGATAGGTGGCCAATCGGCCATACCTAATTGACGAACTTGCCTTTTGTCTTTTAAGTTCTCCTCTAGTTTTTCATTGGCCAACAATGTAATTGATCCTCAAGTACTACGAACTCACTTGTCATACGTATCATGAGTCTTACAATTATGAAATAGAATTCAAAATTGTCAGTCTTCAATCATGAATTTGCAATGGACGAAAATTTTCATCTCCCACCCGTAAGTCTCTTAAACGAAACAACTCCCAAAATGACCAGAGATTAGGAAAAGTTACGTATTTTCACATAAAGGAAAACATCTTTCCATGCTAAAGAGTCGAACGCTTGACCA
>NW_007406126.1:0-702 GCF_000475195.1 Diaphorina citri | reverse complement strand
TTGGATTCCTTATTTGATTCTTTGTGCTGTTTCTTTTGTGCCTGGAATTCATCACTTGATTTCTTTTCTAGAACGTTCTTTTGTGCTGCTTTCTCGTGGATTTCAAAAACATCAGCTCTACTGGCGGATTTGTTTCTATGTTCAAATTGGTCATGATCAAAGTCACGTCCATTTTCCCATTTCATCGTCCGGATTTCTCGAGTCTCCTTTTCCCAGGACGGTGTTGTTCGTCCAGCCTGAGGTTCTGATATGATGTAACTTTCAACTGGTATAATCCTTTTGACATTACTCTTTCCATTTGTTTGAGCTGCTACTACGTACCGAGTCTGATAGTCATTTGAAGAGCTGTCATCTTCATCTCGTGGAAATGCATAGATATCGTCACTGCCGTCTTTCCTTTCAATGTTGTTCTCACATCGAGGTAACTCTTCTCGCACGTTTCCTCCTTGTGACCATCTCGCGTTCTCATACTGAGGAATCTCAGGAATCTGCGGACGAGTGGTCCTTTTATATTCGTGATAGTTGTCCATATTTTGTTGAACTTCAGCTTTCGTTTCACAGTAGCTTCTGCTCCTAATTGGTTCAACGGTTGTCATCTTGTTCCTTTTGCAATTAGGCGATGTTGCTCTTTTGTACCTCGGCCTAGGGGTAGTTTTATATTCGTCATACGCCTTGTTCATTGGTTGATCTGTTATTAATCCA
>NW_007406125.1:0-702 GCF_000475195.1 Diaphorina citri | reverse complement strand
AAAAGGTAGATAAATAAATAAATAAAATATAAACAAAACATATTATTAATGGGTTCTCTTTCTATTTTTCTGTTTTTTTATATATATAGTTATTTTTTTATAGAAAAAATGAAGGAAATATAAAAAATAATATAGAATGAAATGTAGATAAGATACAAAAGTTTTCCGCAACAAATAAATGCATTTACCAATATTCGTTCTTTTGAATTCGACAACTTTATTTGTGGATAATTTCTCGAATTAAACGTAGTGCAGTAAAAGATTTAGCTTTGACATTTGTAGGTAATAGACGTTGGCCAACATGAGATTGGTTTCATTTTCATATTGATCTGTGCAGACAAATCGTGAGAGGAAGATTAGACCCATTAGGTAGAAATTTTGACTGTCAAGAAATGAGGGAAATTAAACGCATCAGTTCAAAGGAGTTGGAAATTGGAAGAAAAATAAGAGAACATAATCTGACAACGTTTGGGAAAGAGTGTTTATTGTAGGTTTCCAGTTTCCTACAACTTTCCTTCGATGTATGTCTACTATCCTCAAATTCGACTTTTCAATCAACATTGAAACTCAACTTTTTTCTTTCTATTGTTGAAAGGTAAAAAATGAGTCCGATCCATTATCACGATTTTACCACCGAGGTACCCTTTATACAATTGTAGGTAGTGTTTTGCCAGGAAAGATGTACTTTTTCAGGGAACGATA
>NW_007406124.1:0-703 GCF_000475195.1 Diaphorina citri | reverse complement strand
AACCAGGATATTCCTCTTTCAAAGGCGATTTCAATTGAGAAAATCTCCAGAGAAAATAGGTGAGAGATTAAGGTAGAAATTATACACAGGGCTAAGCTTTAAGTTAGGCTAAGCTTGAAAAATAGAAAGAAAAAATTCGAAAGATATACCTACCTTTTTTTTTCTTCTTCTATTTTTCAAGCCTAGACTATCCTAGACACAATACATCCCATTTATGGGTTCTATTAACCCAGGCAATTGGGCATGCTACGGCACTATTGTAGCAGTTGTTTCATTGCTACAAAAGCACTAAATAAAACGGCTGTGAGACACTCATCTTTTGTATGTAGGTACCTATGTACCTAGTACCTACGAAGAAAATAATTATCTGACATGCTCAGCGCCTCAGCATAATATCCACTCATACTAATTCTAACCCACTTCTAGATGGGCTAGGAAGATGCGGTTTTCACCATTGGATTCCTTATTTTTTAAAATAACTTTAAATTGGCCAGTAACTTAAATTCTCGGAAATCAAGGCTGTCTTTCTCCTATCCTGTCTTCCTTCCTTCTTTCATTACATCCTTTTTTTTTTCATCAGCCTAGTTAGCTTGGTTGGTAACGAGTCTGCTTTTTAAGCGCTAGTCCGCGGGTTCGATTCCCGTTCAAGGCGGATTTTATCCTGAAGAAGGACAAGTTTAGGGGAGTCATGGGTATTATCATG
>NW_007406123.1:0-703 GCF_000475195.1 Diaphorina citri | reverse complement strand
TCAATTCTTCTTCCTCCTTCTCCCCCTCTTTTGTCTTTTTGTTCTTTTCTCTTCTCTCACTTAGTCTTCTGATTTTCCTTCGTCTATTCCTTTTCTTCATTCCCGTTTTTCTTCTTCTTCTTCTTCTTCTCCTCCTCTTCCTTCTCCTACATCTTTATCTTATTCACCATTTCCCATATCATCTTCACCTTTTCCTTTGTCGTCGTCTTCCTCCTCCTCCTCCTCCTTTTTTTCTTCTTCGCCATCTTTTGTGAAAGCGGAAGAAACATAAAAAAACATGATACGAGTAATATGCTCCTTCGGATAAAAAAAGAACAAGCGCTCAAATTTTATGGCCTCTTTCGAAAACCATCAAAACTAAAGGTGATAAGTTTTTGCGCTTCCTTCAAGATTAGAAATTTAATGGTCGCGTTTTCAAGCTAAGCTGGCTGCACCATGAGTATTTGAACATTTCGGGGTGCACTCAGCCTCTCAGCCTCGTGGTTTTGGGGTGCACTCAGCTTTTTGAGTAAATACGTATGTGGGTTTGTAGGTACGTCGACAACATTGAGTCTTTTTTTAAGAGGTTTAAAGAGGGACCTTCAACAAAGGTTTTGTCCTCCCGAAACGGAAGGAGGAGTACAGGATGGGAGAAAGTTAGCCGTTCCGAGAACGAATTTTATCTGTTTAGGATAAAGTTCACCTCGGGCGGGAATCGAACCCT
>NW_007406122.1:0-703 GCF_000475195.1 Diaphorina citri | reverse complement strand
TATTATTATTATTATTATTATTTCATTTATTTTTAAGAGGTTTGATGGAGGGAACTGTAACTGCTAAGGTCTTATCGTCCCCAAAGCGAAGAGAGAAGGAAGACAGGATAGGAGAGAGAGCTAGCTCTTTTCCTCTTACTCTCTCTTTCCATCTCTCTCACTCCACTCTTTTTTTCTCTCTCTCTCTCATTTTGTGTTTATTTGTGTGTTTGCATGAATGGAGAAAATTCTCTCTCTCTCTCTCTCTCTCTCTCTCTCTCTCTCTCTCTCTCTCTCTCTCTCTCTCTCTCTCTCTCTCTCTCTCTCTCTCTCGAATTTCAATATTATTTCGAAAAACCCGAAAACCCCCCGAGAGAGAGAGAGAGAAAGAGAGAGAGAGAGAAGCACATATGAAGGGAAATGTTATGATAGCAATTTTTATAATCTGGGGAAAAGTCAATTCCGTTGTGTGACCTAATTTTTATTGTGGATGACTTTTACCCTTTCCTCTCTCCTTCTTCCTCTCCTCTCCTACTTTCTTCTCCTCCTCCTCCTCTTTACTCTCTTCCTCTTTCCTCTCCTCCTCTTAGTCTTCCCTCTCTCTCTCTCTCTCTCTCTTTCCATTCCTCTCTTTCTATGTCTTTCTTTTCACACCCTTATTTCCTTCTCCTCTCTTCTATTCCTTCTCACTTCCTTTCGTATTTTTTTTTTTTTTTTTTCTTTT
>NW_007406121.1:0-703 GCF_000475195.1 Diaphorina citri | reverse complement strand
TGGTATGATTGGACAGGGCGTCTGTAGCCTTTTCTGGAGAGTATACATTCGGTGCTGTGCAGATAAACAAAGTAAATAATAAGATCAACCACACTAAAACCGTACTAATTTACTTATAATATTTGTTCGTGGTTCTTGTAAATTTGTTTGAAATACATATTCACCTTCAGTAATTTCAAATTATCGAAAAAAAAAAGAAAAACTCCAAGTTGTAGTTTGCGTCTGACACACAAGGTATAGACTTAAATATGGTTAGTGCTGTTGGTTAGTACTGTTGATTAGAAGCTAATGGTTTTGGATTATAAATAGGTAGTTGTTCTACTAAAATTTCCAAACTTCGTGAGCATTACCTGGCGTGTCAGATGGTTTTTCGATCTGAGTTTTCGGTCGGAAAGTGTAAGCCGGTAAGCTGACATGATTAGAAAGTGAATCAGTGGCTTTGTCCGGGTTGTAAGCTCCAGGTGCTAAACATAACAAAAATCAAAGTGTCTGCGATAATGTGCACATAACACATGCAATAAAAATGGTTCACATACATCAATCATTTAACTATTAGGAAATTTAAATGTGTAAGAGATTTTACTACTTTATTGCATATTCAAGTGAGCAATCAAAATTTCTTTCGAGTGAGCAGGGAAAGGTCCTGATTGTCCAACTTTATCGACATTTGAAATCAAACAAAAACAGATTAAATAAACGTGCA
>NW_007406120.1:0-703 GCF_000475195.1 Diaphorina citri | reverse complement strand
GTAAATAGTTTGTTCGATGTTTTTTGATTTGTAAATAAAATGCTACGTGTTCTAAACAGTTTCACTGCTTGAGACAAGCTGGGATTAGAATTCTGTTGTGGTTGTGACTTCATTTTCAATTATATTATTCTTTTTGGTGGTTTAAGTTGGTTCTGTCAGGCGGGTGACTTTAAACAGGGACAATACCAGTCTGAATTTCCCTCACTAAAGAAATACCAAAAGTTGAGTGCGAAGGGCATCCACTCGTAAATTTTGTAGCCAAACCCAAATGTCAACCCACCCTAGTTAGGGCTGATTAAGAGGCTGACGAAAAACGCCGACCCCGTCTGAACACGAGAAAAGGCAAAGAAAAAGAAGATTCCTTTTGGTGTTAAATTTGGTTACTTTCTGTAATATTTTCGGACTGGTTTGAGACTTCAGCCAGTCCGATTACAACATTCGAAGATTCATTCTCCATTGGGATTTGATTTTGGATCCACAAATAAATTTGCTCTCGTTTTGTATCAGATTTGTCTTCTAATTATTATAAGTGGCGACGGGAATAAAAGATCATTTTCAATTTCACACGGGTGTTTGTTGTTGACTTGGTAACTAAATCATAGGTTGATTTGGAAGCATTGTGTATCTTCAGGGCCGGATTACCCATAAGGCAGAATGGCAGACTGCCACGGGCCCCGCGCTTTTGGGGGCCCCGCGCTTTGAG
>NW_007406119.1:0-703 GCF_000475195.1 Diaphorina citri | reverse complement strand
AAGAACAATAGGTAAACAAAAGACTTAGGTTTTTAGGTAAATAAGATACGTACTTGAGCTTTTTTGAACTTTTTAGGTAAATAAAATACGTACATAAGTGTCATATGTAAGTACTTGATGATATCTACCTCATAAACTTTTTAGTAGAACCACAAGGTGGAGTTAGTTTCCAAACCAGGGTCCGTACATCATTTTACTCTGGTAATGCCGCCACTGGTTGCTACTCGATCAAATTGTCCTCACGAGGCTGAGTGCACCCCGAACTCCAAGCACAGCATCATTTTACTCTGGTAATGCCGCCACTGGTCGCTACTCGATCAAATTGTCCTCACGAGGCTGAGTGCACCCCGAACTCCAAGCACAAAGCCGAAAAAACTTCGACCCCGCCAGGGATTGAACCCGGACCTCCTGCGTGCATGCCTAGTGTGATACCCACTCGGCCACGGAGGCTAATAGTGTTGAGCAATGAGCATACTTAATTACATGTCAAATTATAGATATATAGATAGAATAGAATAGAATATACCTTGTTTATCCTGCCCGAATAGGACGGAAAAGTCCCTTTACCCCAGCAGTCTAAACAAGGTCTCGTATATTTGATGGGTTAAAGAATAATACATACTCGTACAACTAACAGTTCAGTAAAAAGACCTTGCTTAACTAGAAAAAAAAGGGTAAATGTAAATTAATAGTGGTAGTGGGG
>NW_007406118.1:0-703 GCF_000475195.1 Diaphorina citri | reverse complement strand
ATTTTTTGATTTTACTTTCATGTAATGATTTAAAATCAAGACTAGAGTCCGTTCTCCCTTTATTCCCAATATAATGTTGTCACATCCACATTTATTGGCCTTCCTCGGCGTAGCTTAACATAGGTAACGCTAAAACCGGTCTTAAATGATCGACTGAAGTGTTATCAATTTATTGGCTTTGCTCGGCGTAGCTTAACATAGGTGACGCTAAAACCGGTCTTAAATGATCGACTGAAGTGTTATCTGAATGACCTTGCTCAGCGGAGACTAGAGCCCGTTCTCCCTTTATTCCCAATATAAGGTTTAAGTCACCCATCCATTTATTGGCCTTACTCGGCGTAGCTCAACATAGATGACGCTAAAACCGGTCTTAAATTAACGACTGAAGTGTTATCTAAAACTTTCTCGCTTTGAGTTCATAGATCGTCGCGACAAATTTCAAGAGCTCATTTGTGTGAGAAAATGTGACAAAAATCCCCCCCAAAAAACCAGTTTTTTTGGCTTTATGGTTTTCTGGACAAAATTTGAACCACCACTTTCGTGTTCCTGGTAAAAAGACCTTTAATTTGATATACAGGGTGGTTCGTGATTTGCGAACCACGCTTATATCTCAGAAACGGCTATATAGGAATTAAGGAATGAAATAAACGGCATCATGTAGATGAAATTTTGATGATTAAAATGGCTTTTTTTAAATTTGCAA
>NW_007406117.1:0-703 GCF_000475195.1 Diaphorina citri | reverse complement strand
TTTTCAATATTAATGATAATTTAAAATAATAATGGGCTGTATTTTTTACACCTTCTCCTCTGAAATACAAACAAATTGGAAAATAACATCCCCCAGGGCAATCCTTTACCTTCATACAATACAATACATACCTAACATTCAAATAATATACATAGTACAGGTATTTATAAGGCGTATTAATTAACTATTCCAAGTTATAAACACACCTCCAATGTTGTATTCAATGTGTTTTCAAATTACTTCAAAGATAAGCAACGTTCCTCGTAGTTAGTATCCGGATGGGTGACCATCTGGGGAATCGCATACTTCTGTCTTTTCCCCGCCTCTCTCAGGCTAGGCGAGGTTAATTTTTCTATTCTTTCTTTCTCTCATTGTCTCTTTTTCCTTCTCTTCTTTCCCCTATTTATCTGTTCGGCTAACAGACCAAGCCTGAAGGCGACCAATGTTTGGGCGGAAGAGCTCACAGTGTGAGAATCCTGCCATTATTATTATGTTAAGGCGGTCTCTTCCAGATCCCTTATGTGCCGCGTCCATTTTAGTTTAGCACTATTGCACTGAATCCTGCTATTAAAGCCTTTAAAAAAATAATAATAACAAAACAGTTATTGTGAGGCGTTTAGCTTGTCTCCGAACGAGGGGTGATGTCCCTGTCACAAACAAACCTTAGAAGGTTTTCGTTAAACCCACGAGACGAGTATATCCT
>NW_007406116.1:0-703 GCF_000475195.1 Diaphorina citri | reverse complement strand
CATGGTTCTCCGTGGAAAAAATGGACTTCTTAGATGATTTGAGAAGTAAACATTCTGAAATTTTGTATGGAACAATAATCAGACAAATAACCTAATCGACTTTGATGGTACATTCGATTCGTTCCCTTTTGACAAAATTTTCGATGACAAATTCGAGCAAATCAGGCTGTATCTCATTGATGCTTGAGGGTTTGTCGGTGTAAACCTGTGACTTTAGTTTAGATACCCTCACAGAAAGAAGTACAGGGGTGTAAAATTACATGATCATGGAGGCCATTTCTCCTCACCAAGAGGGAAAATGACACGATTTCGACTAGGAAAATTCTCGCTCAAAAGTGATAATGATAATGTGTCGATTTTATTGTGCTAATGTGTTTTTGAACATTTTAGGACTCCATGATGACTAAATTTGATATGTTTACAATCAATGTGTCGAAGATTGCGTAGATAAAACAAGTCATAACAAAATAATGACCCTTTCAAATCTTGCGTTCTTATTGGGACACCCTTTATAAAGCACATGTCAAAACATAAGTAGCTAAGGAGTGAGATGAATTAAAAGCTTCCATTGATTAAGATTAAATGGAATTCACTTTCATTTTCTAAAAGAAGTCCAGACTGCCCCGGTCTGGATCTTTACAACATCAAACATTATGAAACATACATACTTTATACATATGCACGTTCTCCCATACATCATGTC
>NW_007406115.1:0-703 GCF_000475195.1 Diaphorina citri | reverse complement strand
CAGTCTAGATGTGAAATAGCCCTTATAGCGAGTTTTCGCAACCCAAATTAGCCGTCCCATTAACCGGACTTATGACGTGACGAAAACTCGTTTCTGCACATGCACAGATGCATTTTTTTCGTCACATAACGTTAGAGTACAATAAACGGGGCGCTAATTTGGGTTGCGAAAAATCGCTCAAGTGTGAACAGGCCCATAAGACTATGTAGCCCTCAATATGAAAATTGCCGTATACTACAAGTTGCAGTCTAGATGTGAAATAGCCCTTATAGCGAGTTTTCGCAACCCAAATTAGCCGTCCCATTAACCGGACTTATAACGTGACGAAAACTCGTTTCTGCACATGCACAGATGCATTTTTTCGTCAAAAAACGGTAGAGTTCAATAAACGGGGCGCTCATTTGGGTTGCGAAAAATCGCTGATAATATCAAACGGTAAAGTAAATAAGGTTCAAGGTACACCTGACATAAGTCACTCACTTGCTGTCTTCACAAGTAGAACACTCTCGGCACAGGCCCAGCTCGATCCTCTCACACGGATATCTCATAGTTCATATCGTACACACTCTGGCGGTCCGGGGTCGGCGTGTTCTGCGGCTGCGTCCGGCCCTGGGGCATCTCCATCGAGTCCGACATTTCCAGCGCGCGCACGAACGACATCGGCCGCCGACGATTGTCGATGGTCTGCGACCCCGACGGCGGG
>NW_007406114.1:0-703 GCF_000475195.1 Diaphorina citri | reverse complement strand
CAATTGCAACTGCTCCATTGAGGTGAAACCAAGAACTCATCCACTAGTGCTTACTTTCCGTGTCCAGTAGAAAAGCTGTGTCCACACTTAGTCGACTCAATCGATGTCGACTGAAACCGTACACTGCCTCGACAACACAGATTCACCTCGTTGATCGACGGCGTCGACTATGTGTGGACACAGCTAAAGGAAGAATCTCCCGTTGCCCGCATAAGCTCCCAGACACTTGCCCCTCCGTGATCTGCTCAGTCCGAAAAAGAAAAATCGAATTTTGATTTGCCACAAGTCGCTGAAGATGACCAGTAAACCGGAGACAATACCGCAAATACAGTGTAATCTACGGCCTATCCGTAACTACCGCAACTGCAGTGAGGTACGAATCCCTGTTTCTCGGATTACAAGTCCAGTGGCTAACCGCATAGCTTCCTTAAAGGAGACTGAAGAAGAAAAGGAAGTCAATAATCTACGGCCTATCCGTAACTACCGCAACTGCAGTGAGGTACGAATCCCTGTTTCTCGGATTACAAGTCCAGTGGCTAACCGCATAAGCTTCCTTAAAGGAGACTGAAGAAGAAAAGGAAGTCAAGCGGAAAAGGTAGTGACTCAGTGAGGGAAGTTTTATTAGTAATTTTTGCTGAAGAAAATGAACAATAATAGTCTCAATTATTTCATTGAGCAATTTACCTTTAATCAGGAGATTCTG
>NW_007406113.1:0-703 GCF_000475195.1 Diaphorina citri | reverse complement strand
TCTTCCAGATTTCTTCATTTCTTGTTCCTCCAGGTCTTACAAAGAGCCCCTCGAGACCTCCCGGATTCTACTGAAACCCAATAAAATACTTTCAGATCAATCAAAGTAATCAAACAATGGGAAGATTTGTGTCAAGTTTTATTTGAATTAAATGTTATTATTGTTATTTGAATTAAAATAGGTATTAAAATAAAAATCAATCTTGGAATCTCGATGACATTTTAACCATCTTGAGGAGTTCAGGAGACACTTGAATTTCCATTTGATATTCGAACAATGTGTCGTTAATGTCGTCACAAATGTCAATTTTAATGTCCCGAACCGATTCTTTTTCTTCAATTAAGCCCTTTTTTGGGATATATTTTACTATATCTTTTTAATATTTTATTTTATTACCTTCTAATATAGTTTTACGTTTTTATTGTCTATTTGTGAGACTTTTTTTAGTTAGTGGTTATAGTTAGTAGGTCCAAAAATCAATATTATGGTAACCTACACTTAAAAGATTTTCAATCAGATAGAATTCAGTTCAGTGGCTAGTGGCTAGTATTTGTACTTTTGTGTGTTATTTATTTTTATTTTAATTTATTATGGTGCGTCAACACAAAATTAAATGTTATATACCTACACCTATTGAGAATTACCTAAATTTTTATTTGGGTTCTACGGAGGAATTCGAGGGGAGGAGAGATATCGTTGTCTC
>NW_007406112.1:0-703 GCF_000475195.1 Diaphorina citri | reverse complement strand
TATTATTATTTTTTTTACGAAGTGAGTTCCAATTCCAAGTTATGGTCATTTTCAATTTTGATGCACATATTGTTATCTACCTATGAATGTATCATCAAAAACGCAATGTTTAAAATTAATCAATTTAAAAAAAAAGTTCAATTTTTCAATTCATATGTGAGGAGTTTAAAGGCCATAAGGATACGTATTACGTATGTACCTGATATGTAGATAATAATGTAATAATTTTCGTATACGTACATAGTTCCTATTACCTGCTTATCAATGTATAGTAGGTACCTAAGTAGGTACCTTTAGTAATTTTAGTGCAGTAAACGGTTTAGACTTCTTATTTGGTTTAGTAACTTCGGAACCCATTATTTGGTTCAAATAATCATCATAAAGTACCTAAACCTATGATTTACTGGTTTGAGTACTTACCAATTTTAAGCACTAATATTCTGGTCCAATAATCAGGTTCCCTTTCCGTACAGTAAAGAGATCCAATTTCCGATATTGCCTGCACAAATATAATCGAAAGTTCATGTGGCAGTGTCGCAGTTCTTGGCGCTGGTGATCTAATAGACCTGACAGTTTTAGCTTAACCACAAATAAACAGATTTTTGAAATCCAATCCAATCAGGAACTAGGATGTTACCAGGCTGGTTCGCAATGTATTACCTAAAATAGTTGGCAATTTGCAGAGTTGGGTTGCATCCAAAGA
>NW_007406111.1:0-703 GCF_000475195.1 Diaphorina citri | reverse complement strand
ATTTTTTAAAATATGTCTATAAAAGAAAAAATAATATTTGGTTTTCATGCAATAAATTCAAAAATTATTCAAAACTCATCTTCAATAAAAACATTATATATTGATATTTCACGTAACGATAATCGCATGAAAAATATAATTAAAAATGCAAAATTAGCCAATATTCATATAATTTCTATAAATAATAAAAAATTGTTTCATATAGCAAAAACACACAATCATCAAGGAGTAGTTGCTAAAATAAAAGAATTTTCTTTTAAAAAAAATCTTTATGAATTATTAGATTCTATTAAAGAACCATTATTATTATTAATACTTGATGAAATTACTGATCCACATAATTTGGGGGCATGTTTACGTGTTGCAGATGGAGCTGGAGTGCACGCAATTATTTCTACTAAAAATAATTCAGTGGGTTTAAACGCAACAGTTGCTAAAGTTTCTAGTGGAGCTATTGAAACAATTCCATTTTTTACTGTAACTAATTTATCTAATACCTTATGTAAATTAAAGGAACGTAATATTTATTTAATTGGCACTAGTAATAAATCAAAAAAAAGTTTATATAATACTAATTTTTTAGATTCTTCAGCTATTATTATGGGATCAGAAAAAAAAGGGCTTCGTCACTTAACAAAAAAAAATTGTGATATTTTGATTAATATTCCCATGTCTGGATTAATAGAAAGTTTAAATGTTTCAG
>NW_007406110.1:0-703 GCF_000475195.1 Diaphorina citri | reverse complement strand
TGAAAAAAATCCCCCAAAAACCAGTTTTTTTTTTTTTTTTTTTGTTTTTTGGCTTTATGGCTTTATGAATAACCACATTATGAACTATACCTAGTACCTATTTAAATACTTTCTTTTTCTCTCTATCAGAACTAACATTGTCTATATTTTATATTATTATTATTTGTTCTTTTTTTTTTTCATAGGATGACCAAGTATTTATACGATTGTAATCTATTCGTCAAAATATACTGTAAATATTCATTCATTCATTCATTCATTCTGCACGCTCATTTGTGTGAGAAAATGTGAAAAAAATCCCCCAAAAACCAGTTTTTTTGGTTTTTTGGCTTTATGGTTTTCTGGTCAAAATTTGCACCACCATTTTCGTGTTCCTGGTAAAAAGACCTTTAATTTGATATATAGGTCGACTAGGTTTGGATAAGTACTTCTATGGGAACAGACAGACTGACACACACAGCGACACCGAAGCGAATACAATAGTCCGTCCCTTATACCTTTTTATTACTATTGTAATAATAAAGGAAGGACGGACTAATAATAAAGGAAGGACGGACTAAAAACATTGCCTACAGGACATGCGGAAAAGAAGAAAAAAAATCGGATAAAACTCACGACAATCGGAAACTGGTCTTCACGGGTTTGCTTTATCTGACGGGTCCCCGTGTGTTGTGTGTCTCCACAGGTATCATCCGAGGTACCA
>NW_007406109.1:0-703 GCF_000475195.1 Diaphorina citri | reverse complement strand
GATATGATTGTGTAGGTAGTTGTGTAATAAATTTTATTTCCGTAAAACATGTAAGGCCTGAACTTTGACTAAACCTAAGGGGGTTTAGTCCCACCTAGGTTTAGACTTCTGGAAACGGCAGTCTAAAATTGAACTATGTATATGTATAAGCAGATCTAAAGATTAAAAGCAAAGTTTTCACTGACACCTCTCGGTATGAAACTACAGCTAGCATCAGCTAGGTATAAAGATTATAGCTAATGCTAGAGCACTCCCAGATTTCCTGGCACTTGTACGTTTTCAGTGAACACACATGTGAATGTGTGCCTAGATAAGTGCGTCATTTACGCAATCTGAAGAAAAATAGTTACCTAGTAACCCAAGTATGAGTCACATAATGTTTGATATTCATAGGTATCTAAATCCTAGGATGCGTTCCGTTAAAATAACAGAGTGAAGGCAGCCATTCCCATTGGCAAGAAAGAAGAGAAGAAAGAACAATAGAGCAACAACAAAGAAGACTTGATATCCGACATAATTGTTTTTCTGTACGTCTCTTTTCCATATGATAAAGGAAGATCCCCACAGTCACCCCTCTCTATCTCTATTAGAAACTTAAAGGACAAATACCTACCTTCCTAGTAGTGCTAACAGAAAATGGGGTCTGTGTCTCAGAGCCCCAAACGTTCGTTCTGGCAATGCCAAAAGCGTGCAATCTCATATC
>NW_007406108.1:0-703 GCF_000475195.1 Diaphorina citri | reverse complement strand
CTCTCTCTCTCATTCCTTTTGCATATTCCTCTTCCCTCTCTTCATCTCCGTCTCTCTCCCTTTCAATTTTATTCATCTACTTCTTTTTCCACTTCTCTCTTATTGCTCTTCTTCCTCCTTCTTTTTATTTCCTCTCTTCTCCTCCTCCTTTTTATTTCTTCTCTTCTCCCTCCTCCTTTTTATTTCCTCTCTTCTCCCTCCTCCTTTTTATTTCCTCTCTTCTCCCTCCTCCTTCTTTTTATTTCCTCTCTTCTCCCTCCTCCTTTTTATTTCCTCTCTTCTCCCTCCTCCTTTTTATTTCCTCTCTTCTCCCTCCTTCTTTTTATTTCCTCTCTTCTCCCTCCTTCTTTTTATCTCCTCTCTTCTCCTCCTTCTTTTTATTTCCTCTCTTCTCCCTCCTCCTTTTTATTTCCTCTCTTCTCCCTCCTCCTTTTTATTTCCTCTCTTCTCCCTCCTTCTTTTTATTTCCTCTCTTCTCCCTCCTTCTTTTTATTTCCTCTCTTCTCCCTCCTTCTTTTCCTTGACCTCCATATCAAAATGTCTCCATGTTTATGCAAGTGAAAACCTGGAAGAAAGACCTGTAGAAAAAAATGTGACGGTATGAAACTTATTTTTTTATTTGTCTAACCCAGTGGTTCTCAAACTTTTTTTTGCATAGCGCTCCCTTTGGGCATATTCTCATTTTTTTCACGCCCCCCCCCCC
>NW_007406107.1:0-703 GCF_000475195.1 Diaphorina citri | reverse complement strand
TTATCGATCCAGAAATCCGAGCCTTGGAAGCCCAAGACATTTAACCGCGCCGAGTTTTTCCAATGCAAGGGGGAGAACACGGAAAAAAATAAGGGTGAAAAATCCAAGACAGGAGGGAGAGAGAGAGAGGAGGAGGTGGTGGGAGAGAGAGGGATGGGAAGAGAGGGAAAGAGAGAGAGAAAGAGAAAGAAAGAGAGAGAGACAAAGAGAGGGAGAGGGAGAGAGAGAGAGGGAAAGAGACAGAGAAAGATAGAGAAAGAGAGAGAGAGACAGGCAAAGAGAGAGAGAGAAAGAGAGAGAGAGACAGACAAAGAGAGAGAGGGAGGGAGGGAGAGGGGGGGGTGAAAAACTACTTATGTAAGACGAAGAAAACACCCTTAGGCACTTTTGATTTCCAAATCAGGGGGAAAATTTCCTTTTTCTTTCTCTTTTTTTTCTCTCTCTCTGTCTCCCTCTCACTCCCTCTCTCTCTTCCTCTCTCTCTTCCTCCCTCTCTCTTCTCTTTCTCTTTCTCCCTCTCTCTCACTCCCTCTCCTTTTCTTCTTCTTCTTCCTCCTTCTTCCTCTTTCTTTCTCTCTCTCTCTCTCGCTTCTCTGTTTCCTTCCACCTTCTCTCTTTCTATCTCACGTTTCTCTCTCTCTTTCCTTCCGTCTTTCAATTACTCTCCTTTTCTCTCTCCCCATCTTCTCTTTCTCACCATTAA
>NW_007406106.1:0-703 GCF_000475195.1 Diaphorina citri | reverse complement strand
AGGTAGGTAGGTAGGTAGGTAGGTAGTGTTAGTGTTTGTGACATCTGATTGATGTGCTTTGCATTATTTTAGAGCATACGCATTTTTTATCCAATAAAAACAGCTGTAGGTAAGCTTTAACCTCATTGTTTATATTTAACACAACAATGCATCTTTAACAAATTGCATGCGTTCTTGCTGTCGACAGAATAATAGAAAACAATTCGATAGCATAATGTTGTACAGGGTGGCAAAAAATAAAAACATCATTCCCACCTTTTTCTTAATAAAATGATTCCAACACGTTTCAACCGTGATGTTATGACGCTTATAATCGTAACTGCTCCAAATTCCTTGTTTATATTAAGGTACATCCAAAAGTCTATATCTATACTACCTATATCGACCAACGATTGCCTTAGAATGTGTATGTGTTTCAGGGTGCACTCAGCCTCGTGAGATTGACAAGCTACTGGCTTTAGCCACCCAGTAGCGGCATAATCAGTGGAAAAGATTTACTTAGAAATGAGAAATACCTAATTAAGAATGAGCTATTACCCACAAAAATACATTAAGTTATTTTTATTTCCTACCTACCTAGATTGGAAAACTTCTAAAAGTGGTTAGGTTGTAGATATTAGGTACCTATGTACCAGTAAGGAACCTGCTTCTACTACCTTCGTAACTTTGAAAGCAAAAGTTTCGAAACTTTCGTAACAGCTCT
>NW_007406105.1:0-703 GCF_000475195.1 Diaphorina citri | reverse complement strand
TATACATAAGGAATATGTACATCATTCTGAAGATATAAAGAAATACATAAGCCAGATACCTAAGTATATTTATATGCAACCTACATAAATTTTACTAGGTATGAAGTATATTTTGGGATCAAAGGATTCGGATCACATATTTTACTATTCAGTAGGTATTGAGCTCAAACACTGACATGGATTTAGAAAGACGTAGGTAGGGAAAATAAGATAGGTAGGTAGAATATAAGAAGCTGTCTCCCCCATTCTTTTCTCTCCCCATTTCACTCCTCTTTCTGTTCTCACCCCTCTTTTTACTGTTCTTTCTCTTTCCACCTCTCTCCCCTTCCAATGACGTTAGAGAAGAGGAGTTTGTAGGATAATGGTGAGGAGCCGGATGTAAAAATAAGAACAAGATGTAGAGATTGAAGAAAGAGGAGTTGGAGGAGAAGGAGAAAAAGCACAAAAAGTAAGAGGAGACGGAGAAAAAGAAGGCGAATGGAAAGAGGAAAGGGAAGAGGAAAAAGAGAAGAAGACAAAGAAGAAGAAGACGAAGAAGATGAAATTGAGTTTGAAGGAGAATATGATGTCCAAGAGGAGGTTGATAAAGAAGCAGAAGTAGAAAAAGGTGGAGAAAGAAAAGGAGGAGTAGTGACACCTTGTTTTGTGGAAAGCTGAGCTTTACTCTCTCTCTCTCTCTCTCTCTCTCTCTCTCTCTCTCTCC
>NW_007406104.1:0-703 GCF_000475195.1 Diaphorina citri | reverse complement strand
CACCTATCTTGTGGTGCAAACCGAACCGGTGTGGTGCACCAAGACCCAGATCGTGAGAGTCGGTGATTGAAATCGATCAAATCGTCGCTGCGGACATCAAAAGGTGTTAGTGCAAAATCGGCCTTTTGCTGGAGAGCCAAATTGGGGTTTATAATGTTTACATGCATTTCAATAGGTACACGACTTTTCTTCCTAAAGGTCCTATAGAATAAGGAAAATAAAAATACATTTGAGAAATTCGTAGTCTAGTCTAGTTACATTGAGAGTAGCGCTTCTGCCTCGTAAGCGCTAGGCCGCGGGTTTGATTCCCGTCCGGGGCGAACTTCACCTTCACCCTAAACACATAAGGTTCGTTCTCGGAACGGCTGGCTTTCTCCTGTCCTGTCTTTCTTCTTCTTTCGACCATAGCAGTTACAGTTCCCTCTATCAAACCTCTTGAAAAAATCTCCTAGCCGGTCTTCCTTCTCGCTTCGATCACTTATAGACCAAACCTGCACCCAGGAGGACCTGCTCAGTGCAAATGAGGGGCACGGTTAGCCCAGTGGTAACGCGCTTGCTTGCCATACAGAAGGTCCCGGGTTCGAATCCCACCATCGACAAAAATTTGTACTCGTTTTTCGATTGCAAATATACTCCTGGACAAAATTAGCGCACACCTTGAAAATTTCCAAATATTTTGTTGTTGCCTGCATTTGAAACACTA
>NW_007406103.1:0-703 GCF_000475195.1 Diaphorina citri | reverse complement strand
TTTTCTTCCATCTTCCTTTTTGTCCTCCTCTCTCTCTCTCTCTCTCTCTCTCTCTCTCTCTCTCTCTTTCTTACTCTTTCTTTATCCTCTTCCTCCTTCTTCTTCTTCTTCCTTCTCTCAAACTTCTCCTAGGCTTTCTTCTTCTTCTTCCTTTCCTTTAATTTCTTCCATCATCCAATTACACATCCTCCTTTCCTTCTTTTTCTTCTTCTTCTTTTCTCCTCCTTCCTTTTATTCCACCTTTCAATTACACTTCTTCCTCTTCCTCCTCCTCCTCTTCTTATTCTCCTCCTTCAGTTCTTCCTCTTCCTCCTCCTTCTTCCTAGTTCGTCGCATTTTGTTCGTCATTTTCATCAGCGTTATTGAATTAACCTTTTCTCTGGTAACTAGCGACTGGGGGATTGGGGACCCTGACGGTGTTTAAATTACCTACCTCCTAACCTTTTGCATTATTTTCCACTTTTCCAAATTTCGTCACGACGGGGAGGCTCGTGCTATTGGAGTAAGCTTTCATAGATATACCTAGCGGATATTTTGTTAAAATGTATTAAATACCTATCCCTATTAGTTTCCAAAATTTCGATAAGCAAGCGGCTCGGGGCACTGAATTTCAACCTTTTTTTTTTTCTTCTTCTTTTTTTTAAGAGGTTTGACAGAGGGAACTGTAACTGCTATGGTCTTATCGTCCCGAAATCGAAGAGAG
>NW_007406102.1:0-703 GCF_000475195.1 Diaphorina citri | reverse complement strand
TGCCATCAGTCATATGCTCAATGCTCATCATTCGATAGGAAATCAGAAACTCAATATCAAGTCTACCATACTACTCAGTTGGAATCAATGTCGATTCCAGGTAAATCCTTGCTGCTTGCTGAACTTGAGTGTATTTCTACTTGAGAATGTGCTGAACACAGAGTAATTGATGAGTATTGACTAGGTGATTACATTGTACATCATTCGTTACACGTATAGCACAACCAATGGCCCTTGCCATCAGTCATATGCTCAATGCTCATCATTCGATAGGAAATCAGAAACTCAATATCAAGTCTACCATACTACTCAGCTGGAATCAATGTCGATTCCAGGTAAATCCTTGCTGAACTTGGGTGTATTTCTACTTGAGAATATGCTGAACACAGAGTAATTGATGAGTATTGACTAGGTGATTACATTGTACATCATTCGTTACAAGTATAGCACAAGTTTTCATATTTATTTACTAACTATTACGCACGTGAAGATGTAAGAATTTTGGACAACGTTGTGAAATTTTGAAGAAAGGTGTCAATAGAATATGGCCGAGAAGTACAAGGAGAGTTCAGCCAAGTGACTACACCATACCTGATACGTAATGAGATAGGTAGTTCAGGAACAGCTTTTTTTTACTTTCCTTATCCTATAGGAAGGAAAGTAATGTAATCGGGTCAAAATTTCGATGGTCAGTTTTTAGTGC
>NW_007406101.1:0-703 GCF_000475195.1 Diaphorina citri | reverse complement strand
CTTTGAGTCGAATATTTGAAAAGAATCGAGTCGTGGTATTCGAATATTCAAAAAGAGTCGAATATCCCATCCCTAATTCTTTGAGTCGAATATTTGAAAAGAATCGAGTCGTGGTATTCGAATATTCAAAAAGAGTCGAATATCCCATCCCTAATGGAGTGATAATGCTGTACCTACAGAATACCCAAATTACCTAATCAACCATCGCGTCGCGTTATAAAGATATTTTCCAACGATAGGTGATAGGTAACATACCTATTATTAAAAACAGATAAACAAAATACAGTCGAACCTGGATAAACGAGAATCCACTTCCAACCCCAATTTTTGCAATCCGAAATTTTGTCGAATCCCTAAATTTCAGCATGCGTTTACCACATTGAATACACACAGTTTCATTTCAGCCCTGGACGTAATAATATGAGAGACGGTATAATGGTGCAGTCCAGCCCTGGACCTTCACCAGTCTGCATATTCCGTATACAATTTCCTCTTGGAGAAACGTACAGAGGGACGCCCGCTTAGTCATCAAGTTAATCCCTTCCTATTATACTTTCACCCTTCGAAACTTTCCTCGACACCCCCTTCTATCCACTCTACCCCTCCCACTTCCCCTCTCCTCCCGTCGAACTTACCAACCCCCTCCTGTCCATCCAACTTACACCCTTACTCCGACCATCACTTCCCCTCCCGTCTAACTTAC
>NW_007406100.1:0-703 GCF_000475195.1 Diaphorina citri | reverse complement strand
CTCTCTCTCTCTCTCTCTCTCTCTCTCTCTCTCTCTCTCTCTCTCTCTCTCTCTCTCTCTCTCTCTCTCTCTCGCTCGACTTTCTCATTTTAATGTTGCTTTTTTTATTCTATCCTTCCTAGACCAATAATGAAAAATGTTTATTAAACCGAGAGAGAGAGAGAGAGAGAGTTTGCGCAAAACATAGCACAGTCAGTCCCTTTGGAGGGTCTATGAAACCAGGCTGGTGTTTAATTGGAATTTCAATAAAATTTTATTGAAATCAAGGCCTTTCATGTGTACATGAGTATAAAATTGATATTAAAACGAAATTTTAAATATATTTTATTAAAGAAATCCTGATGCTATTTTCTCAATCTGAACTTTTTTAGAGAGAGGTTTGACAGAGGGATCTGTAACTGCTATGGTCTTATCGTCCCGAAATCGAAGAGATAAGGAAGACAGGATAGAAGTTCCGAGAACGAACCTTAGGTATCTGTTCAGGCACGATAAGGCCTCAGCAAAGTCAAATTCCCTCTATCAAACATCTTCAAAGAAGAAAAAAAAAAACTAATAGTTTTTTTGTACGTGTCCACACACTTTACCCATCTCTGCTTATTAGTGGATGTGCCAATTCTCCCCAGGTCACCAGTTTGGTCACTCCTGAGGAATTTGCCAGTCAGTCAGATCATATTTAATTGTTCTGCATATTTAGCACGCTTGA
>NW_007406099.1:0-703 GCF_000475195.1 Diaphorina citri | reverse complement strand
ACACTTGAACGAGTGGTGTAAACCGCAATTAAATTGAAAAAGGACATGGGACGTATTGCGTTTGAATACCAGAAAAAAATAACCTTTGTTTTGTGGGGGAGGGGGAATTACAAAAGCAATAAATAAAATAATGGAAAAAATACCAATAGAAAGCCTTGTGTTAAAAAATACATGTAATTTTCTAAAGGTCAATTCTATCTTTTTCACCCGATTTCGCCTTGTCAGTATTCTCAGAAATGAGATCAGAATGCCTGATCTAATTTAGAAGAAAGACTGAATCCATTTAGAAGAAAGACTGAACCAATATAGAAGAAACACTTAATCAATAAAATTTAGAAGAAATTCTGCATCAGTTTAGAATAAAGGCTGGATCAATTTAGAAGAAAGCCTCTGTGGTGTAGTGGATCAACCTCTGTGGTGTAGTGGTTAGCACGGTGGACTCTGGATCTGGAGGTTGGTGGTTCGAGTCCAAGTCAAGTCATTAAATTTAGCGTAGTTTGTCAAGCGAGGAAGGACATTTTATGACAAGCATTCAGCCATTCAGGTAATGCTCAATCAACACAGTTAAAATTCCTTTTTTTCAATTTAGAAGAAAGCCGTAACCAATTTAGAATAAAGCCAGAACCAATTTAGAAGAAAGCCAGAACCAATTTAGAATACAAGTTACCCAAGAATCAAAATCAGAAGGCTAATTATGCTACCA
>NW_007406098.1:0-703 GCF_000475195.1 Diaphorina citri | reverse complement strand
TAGTAGCCTACTGCTGGAGTAAAGGGACTTTTCAGTCCTATGCGAGCAGTATAAATAAGCACTATTATTATTATGATTATTATTATTATTTCATGGCCCCTGGGTGTTTACCGTGTTAATTTCAAGTAATTAACACCAAGCCTATGGTGGATCAAAAAATTAACACGTTTACTCCTCTGTCGCGCCAAGTCAATACAGAAGGCCTTGATTTTGTCACGTTACACGTTGTGTTAACTAACGTGTTAATTAGACTAAATTAGACTCGGGTTATCAAAGCTAATTTGGTTAATGGCTAATAGGAGAGGTAGGTAGCTAATAATTTGAGCTACTTACCTGTGTGAGTGGTGTGTGTTGTTAATGTTTTATTTAAACTTATCTACATAGTACATACCTACATAAGCCTACTATTTTTTAACTCATCTGTCTATACTTAATACCTAACTAGGGTTGATGATCTCTAGCCAATATTACTTGGTCCGTCCCGAACCGCAGTCAACCATCATGAGGACCTGTGCTTTTCCTGAGCCTAGTTAGCTTAGTTGGTAGTGCGTCTGCCTTGTAAGCGCTAGGCCGCGGGTTCGATTCCCGCCCGGGGCGGATTTTATCCTCATGGGATAATGTTCGATCTCGGACCGGCTGGCTTTCTCCTATCCTGTCTTCCTTCTCTCTTCGATTTTCGGGACGATAAGACCATAGCAGTTAC
>NW_007406097.1:0-703 GCF_000475195.1 Diaphorina citri | reverse complement strand
CATCGACCCTAGTCTAGACCCTGGACCATCGACCCTAGTCTAGACCCTGGACCATCAACCCTAGCCTAGACCCTGGACCATCAACCCTAGTCTAGACCCTGGATCATCGACCCTAGTCTAGACCCTGGACCATCGACCCTAGTCTAGACCCTGGACCATCAACCCTAGTCTAGACCCTGGACCATCGACCCTAGTCTAGACCCTGGACCATCGACCCTAGTCTAGACCCTGGACCATCAACCCTAGTCTAGACCCTGGACCATCGACCCTAGTTTAGACCCTGGACCATCGTAACTAGACTGGGCTTGAAGAGGCTTGATAGAGGGAACTGTAATAGATTGAATGGTTTATCAAGCAAGGCTGGCAATCTAACTAGACTAGCCTTGAAGAGGCTTAATAGAGGGAACTGTAATAGATTGAATGGTTTATCAAGCAAGGCTGACAATCTAACTAGACTGGGCTTGAAGAGGCTTAATAGAGGGAACTGTAATAGATTGAATGGTTTATCAAGCAAGGCTGACAATCTAACTAGACGGGGCTTGAAGAGGCTTGATAGAGGGAACTGTAATAGATTGAATGGTTTATCAAGCAAGGCTGGCAATCTAACTAGACTGGGCTTAATAGAGGAACTGTAATAGATTGAATGGTTTATCAAGCAAGGCTGGCAATCTAACTAGACTGGGCTTGAAGAGGCTTGATAGAG
>NW_007406096.1:0-703 GCF_000475195.1 Diaphorina citri | reverse complement strand
GCGCCAATGCACTTTTTGGGTACTTTTACATCGGAATAGGACTCTATCTCGAAAAAAATTTTCATTTGGTTGTGCCCCTTTCTGGAATTTTTCTGCAGAATCTGCAGTGCAGTCTGTGCAGTGAAGACTGTCTAATTTACCGGGGACTGTCTAATTTACCGACCTGAGGAAATCACTCCTCCTGGGCTTACGGTGAAGAAATTTTTACCGGCCAAAACGGTTTTGGATAGCTCTTGGAAAGCACAACAATCCTGTGAAAACCGTTTGTCTTTATCCCAAACCGTTTTCCGGAAAACCCTTTTGTAAATGGAAAATCTCAATTTTCCAGACAGACCGTTGACAAATTTTTACCGGCCAGACCGGTTTTAAATAGCTCTCAATGAGCAGAACAAATTAGAATAACATTCCTCGCTCGACGCTCGAGCTCGAGTGTAGTATGGACGCCGTGTATCTATTTTAAATATGCAATGCGCACATCAAATATCAATAAAATGTCCATATTGGTACTCTAGTCGGTGGCCTAACGTCAAAAAAGCTGCATTTCGTCAGGAAAGCACCAAATTTGGCATGGACCTTTATTTGGACCATATAAAACTTTTAGGAAGGGGTGACACCGAAAACCATCTATACGAACAAAATGGCGGCCTTTTTTTCAAAATGGCGGCCAAAAAAGGGGGTTTTTTGAGAATATCTCGTTTCCGAT
>NW_007406095.1:0-703 GCF_000475195.1 Diaphorina citri | reverse complement strand
AAAAAAAAAAAAAAAAAAAAAAAAAAACGGTTCAGTATTTCCTTAATTCCTTCATCTTTTCCTTCTTTCTTCCTCCCCTTGTTTATTCCTATGGCAAAGAAAAAGAATTTACGGAGAAAAATGCCTTTTTATGATAACATTTTAAAAAGGCTATAACAAAGAAGATTTTTTTGTGACCCAAATTTTTGTTCCCTCCTTCTCCTATTCCACTTCTTGTTCTTGTTGTTCTACTTCGTAGGACCTAAAAGGACCTTTTGCTTAGAGTAGAACTCCCACAAAGCCCTTCAAAAGAAGCCAGCAATTTGTATCAGCTGTCACTTCCACTTCTTGTTCTTGTTGTTCTACTTCGTAGGACCTAAAAGGACCTTTTGCTTAGAGTAGAACTCCCACAAAGCCCTTCAAAAGACCCTTAAGATCCTCTTATATCCTTTAAAGCTTTTAAACTGTTGGGGACGCCTAAAAGGCCTTTTAACGTAAAAAGTCCCCGAGGCTCTTCATAATCATACTTTTAACCGTCTCATAAGTAAATAATTATTATGATGGTCTGAATTGCCACTTATATGGCTACCTATAACTTAGAGACTTTTATAAGCAAATGGATAACCATAAAGGGCCACTTCTGCAGAGTATGTAGGGCAGAGGTTCCCAATCTGTGGTACGCATACCACTAGTGCTACGCGGAAGCATTTCTGGTGGTACGCGA
>NW_007406094.1:0-703 GCF_000475195.1 Diaphorina citri | reverse complement strand
TTCTTCTCTTGGTATTCTTTCCCTTCGTCTACTGACTACTCCCACTTCCACATCATCTCCATTCTCACCTATTTTTCTTCAAGTGTTCTAATTCTTGCTCCTTACGCTGCTCGCCTCCTTCTCTCTCTCTCTCTCCATCTCTCTATTTTTTTTTTCTTCTTTTCCGTCTTTTTGCACGTTAAGAATATTCTCTTTCTATTGCTTCGTCATTGTATTCTACTTTGGCTTTTTTATTTCTCTCTCCAATATATATCTCCTATATATTTTGCACCTCTTTCCTCTAGAATCCCTCTCTTTCCTAGTTCAGTTCTTTCTATTCTCGTCTTCGCCTCCTTTTTACCTCCTTTCATCCTTCTGCTTCTTTTTATTTGTCTTCGTTTGCTCTTTTTTCTCTATCTCCTTCGTTTGCGTCGCGTTGGCAGGTAGTTCTTCTACCCCTTCTTCTTCGGCTTCCTTTTGTTCTTCTTCATCGTCCGTTCTCTTTTTTTATTTTTCTCCTCCTCCTTCTTCTTCTTCTTCTCCTCCTCCTCCTCCTCTATTTCCCCATCGACTTGCTTATTCTCCTTTCAATATATATTTTCTAGTCTCAAACCGTTTTCTGCGAACACTACTCGTCGGCAATATTCTCACTTTTTCTTAAAGAGGTTTGACAGAGGGAACTGTAACTGCTATGGTCTTATCGTCCCGAAATCGAAGAGAGAAG
>NW_007406093.1:0-703 GCF_000475195.1 Diaphorina citri | reverse complement strand
GTCAGTTTTTAGTGTCAAAACACGTTTTGAGGTCCCTAGAGCCTAAATCCAAAGTTTTAGCCATTGGTCCGTGTGTGTATGTATGTCTGTCTGTCCTTCTGTCCGTCTGTCTGTCTGTAAACAAAATATCTCGAGAACGGTAAGAGCTAGAGACTTGAAATTTGGTATGCAGCTGTAAAAAGTGACAAGGATGCGACTTTTGGTTAAGATCGGTGCAACGGTTGGCGGGATTTCACCGCTTTTTGGCTGTTTTCGACCGCTTTTTGGCGGTTTACAGCTATACTGACTAAACGGTTAGAGATATTATAAAAGTTGGGTAGAAGAACACCCAAATAAGCATCATTCAGTAGGATAAGGAAAGTCGTGTGATGTTCACACCAGATATTTTTTTTTTTTTTTTATTTTACCTTGACCTCTTTTGTGTCTTTCTCTCTTTTTCCAACCTCCCCCCTCTTTTTCTCCTCCTTCACCTCTCTCTATTTCGTCTCTTTATTTCTACCTCCTCCTCTTCCTCTTCTTCTCCTCCTTTTTCTCTTCCTCCTCCTCCTCATTCGCCATGATCTTGATTTTTTTTTTCACTTAAATTTACCTTCCACCAGGCCCTTAGTCTTGTAGGTTCAGTTCTTAAGGCGGACTTTTGATAGAGGGAAATTTCTCCTTTTTTTGGGTGGGAAATTTTATGTTAAATTTGGACCAAAAGGGA
>NW_007406092.1:0-703 GCF_000475195.1 Diaphorina citri | reverse complement strand
CACTGTAGGTAATCATTAAACCACATGGACATTCCAAACATTGAGATTTTATGATCTGGTATTCTTGTCCTTAGCCATGTTAACAGTGCCGTAGCCATGCGATTTATAGGGGTTTTAAAGTCACTGAATAACTGCTGGGAGGTTTTTTTCCCAAAAGGCTTGATAGAGAGAACTGTAACTGTTGAGATATTATCGCCCCAGCGTCGTATAGCCATTCCAATTTATAGAGGTTGACTGTTGTCACTCTATAAGTGCTGAGAGTGCTAAGGGTTCTTTTTTTTTAGCTTTGATAGAGAGGGAGCTGTAACTGTTGAAACATTATCGTCCCGAAAGCGAAGAGAGAAGAAAGACAGGACAGGAGAAAGCTAGCTGTTCCGAGAACGAACCTTATCTGGTTAGGAAAAAATCCGCCCCGGGTGGGAATCGAACCTGCGACCCAGCGCTTACAAGGCAGACGCGCTAAACTCTAAGCTAACTAGGCTGGCATTTATTTACTCAATCGAAAGAGTTTTAACAAGCCCTATCTCCGAGTTAAATTGAGAACTAAGTTTGTTCATTCATTTGTCTCCTTCTTAGACTCTCTTAGACCCCTTTAGAAGTCAGTATTACCTGCCTCGGTAGTGTAGTGGTCAAGGCGCTCGCCTGGTAAACAGGAGGGCGTGGGTTGCAATCCCAGCCGAGGTATGGAAATTTATCCTCAATA
>NW_007406091.1:0-703 GCF_000475195.1 Diaphorina citri | reverse complement strand
CAAGTCTCTAGGTTATATAGAAAAAATTAGAAAAATAGTCAAACGTTAGGTGGGCCATCTTCGCCACAGGGACCTTACCAAAGAAGCTTATAGGTTTTTCCCCCAAGTGTACATAAATAATTATCATCTATTTTTTACTTTCTATTATTGTACTTATGTAGAAACATGAAACATAGCAAGTAGGTATTACAATGGTGCATGAGTATGACCTTCATAAGAATACAAATACATATAAACCCTGTGATCTAATGTAAAAGAATGAATGGAAGTGTTGATTTATTGAGCTCAACTGTTGAGGAAACGTCGAGAAATATTTTCAGTGGAATTGATCTCATCAATGCAAGTGTCAATGTTTTGAGTTCCCGGATCAGCGTAGACTCTGAGGATATCAATGAAACTCTTCTCAGCTACAATGCCTCTGCACCACGGTGTACTACAGGGGATATTAACTACTACTATACTGCCTTCATCACGCTGCTGCATAGCTTCATTCTCATGTGTGGGATCATAGGCAATATCTGCACATGTATCATCATCTACAAGAACAAACACATGCAGACTGCCACCAACTATTATCTGTTCAGTCTGGCCGTCTCGGATCTATTGCTTCTTGTTATTGGACTGCCATCGGAAACTATTCACACGTATTATTTGTAAGTAGTTCTTTCTCTTTCATATTTATCTAGATAAATATATCTCAGTA
>NW_007406090.1:0-703 GCF_000475195.1 Diaphorina citri | reverse complement strand
CGTTCCGAGAACGAACATTATCCGTTCAGGATAAAATCCGCCCTGGGCAGGAATCGATCGAACCCGCGGCCTAGCGCTTATAAGGCAGACACGCTACCAACCAAGCTAACTAGGCTGGCTAGATGAAAACTTTGAACTCTTTTTCGTTCAATAATGTTGATTCCTCTGGTTTCAGTGAGCTTGGCTTATCCGAGAGTCTGTTCTCACGACTAGACCGCCCTGTAGTCACCACATGTCTGACAGCGCAGTATCGTATGAACCGGTTTATAACGCAACTAGTCAACCGGTTTACGTACCAGGGTAGACTCGAGTGTGTCAATCAAATGGTCGAAACAGCCACCATTCCCGAGTTGGTAAGAGGAAGATTAGTATAAGCTTAACCCATCCTTTAGGGCTCTTTGTCCCTACACCTAAGCATCTGAGTGGGCTTTTTGTGTATGAAAAGTCATCCATAAAGATGTGTCCTCACTGCTCACTCCACACCTAGTCGACGACGCGCCGTCGATCGATGAGGTGAATCTATGTGGTCTTGACAGTGTACGGTTTCAGTCGACGTCGATCGACAGTCGACGACTATGTGTGGACACAGCTTAAAGATTTAAACATTTCTTCATTGTACAGTGTGTTTAAAAGAGGTCGAAATTTTTTCGGCTCAATGCTCTGAATACAGGTAGGTAGCTTTTGAGCAGCTCTTTAGGTAGTA
>NW_007406089.1:0-703 GCF_000475195.1 Diaphorina citri | reverse complement strand
GGTGAAAGATCTTGAAATTCTGGTACAGGACATGGCACAGGAAGGGAACAAGAATAAGTTGGAAATCACAGGAGTACCACAGAATGTAGACTATGTAACTTACACGGAGAAAATATTCGAAAAAATCAAAGTTAATCAGATAGCAAAGAAAGAAGAATACCTTGTTGAAAAAGTAACAGTGAAAAAGCCCAACAATCCTCCACAAGTGAAAAGTTTGGTAGTAACTTTGAAAAATAATCAGACCAGAGATTCAGTCTTGGAGACTATTCGAAAAAATCAAAGTTAATCAGATAGCAAAGAAAGAAGAATACATTGTTGAAAAAGTAACAGTGAAAAAGCCCAACAATCCTCCTCAAGTGAAAAGTTTGGTAGTAACTTTGAAAAATAATCAGACCAGAGATTCAGTCTTGGAGATAAGCCCAACAATCCTCCTCAAGTGAAAAGTTTGGTAGTAACTTTGAAAAATAATCAGACCAGAGATTCAGTCTTGGAGACTAGTATACTACTTTCAAGGTTTCCCTGTTGATAACTTAAGGTACATATAGGTACACTGTCTTATGTTTGTTTTTCTTCTTTAGAAAGCCGAATGACGATATGTGTAACTGATGGAAGAGAACCTTGGACTGGCTGGTCAAGTGGTCACTATCACTAAACTTATTCTCAAAGTTGACACGCTCGATGGAAGTCAACGGTAGTGTTCAGA
>NW_007406088.1:0-703 GCF_000475195.1 Diaphorina citri | reverse complement strand
ATAATAGTGCTTATTTATACTGCTCGCATAGGACTGTAAAGTCCCTTTACTCCAGCAGTAGGCTACTACTACTATTGTTGTGGTCCAATTCTCAAATTATATTGAGGATAAAATTCCATACCTCGGCTGGGATTGAACCCACGCCCTCCTGTTTACCAGGCGAGCGCTCTGACCACTACACCACCGAGGTAGGTTACTACTCCTAGTTGCAATGGACACACACGACACTGATTTTTCCTAACAAAAACTGACTTCCTTGTGTTTTCCCTTAGACAGAACAAGGAAAACATTTCAACGTCTCACATTTTCACATCTGCTGCTATACTGGTGGGGTGTGAATTTCATTTCCACTGTGCAGTAGTGGATGATGTGAAACCAGGCTGGGTTTTGATGTGAGGGGATTCTAAAATGATAAAATAGAATATGCCCTGTTTATACTGCCAGAATGAGTCCTCTTGCTAAAGAAGTAGCAAAGGTTGAGTGCGAAGGGTATCCACTCGTAAAAATTTTGTAGCCAAAACCAAATGTCAGCCTATGCCAGCCTAGTTAGCTTAGTTGGTAGTGCGTCTGCCTTGTAAGAGCTAGGCCGCGGGTTCAATTCCCGCCCGGCGCGGATTTTATCCTCATGGGATAATGTTCGTTCTCGGAACGGCTGGTTTCTCCTATCCTGTCTTCCTTCTCTCTTCGATTTCGGGACGATAAG
>NW_007406087.1:0-703 GCF_000475195.1 Diaphorina citri | reverse complement strand
AATATTTAAGGGTATTTGAGTAAATTTTGAGTGTATGGCCGCCATACACGCCCTACATGGACGCTACGCCACTGGTGTAGACTAACATGTACCTGCATAAATTAGGAGATTAGTGATTTCTGTACCCATTCAATTGCCTCTATTTGGGCTCCTTCCCACGGCCATGGCCAAACTGAACAGTAAAGCCCTGTTCTTAATTGGTAGATTTTCCAATGTAGAGAAACACACATACTACTAAACATCAGTGCCCAACTGAATCCAACAATCTCCAAAGCAGTTTTATGGAACACAGACCACATTTTATTTGTAACAATTCATATAAAAAATGCATATTTTTTTCAGCTTGCAACCACAGATCAAACTTCATCATTACCTCTTGATGATTTAGATATTCAGATAAAACCATGAAGCTTATACGTCCAAGGTGCTACTTTGATGTGGAAATCTCTGACATTCCTCTTGGACGGATTGTGTTTGAATTGTACTCGGATATTTGTCCCATTACGTGTGAAAATTTCCGAGCATTATGTACTGGAGAGAAGGGTAAGTTTACATAAATCTAAAGAAAGGATCAATGTAAACTAAGTAGATGGTATTTCAACATGATTACTTGCTTTATAACACCATTATTAATTTTTTGATAAAGGATTTTTGCAATCTTATATATATAAAAAAAAAAATCTATCTATTGTATAAATTTATG
>NW_007406086.1:0-703 GCF_000475195.1 Diaphorina citri | reverse complement strand
TGCATCTGCTATCATTTCACCATCAAAGAACTCCTTGAAGCCACAAGTCTCTCCCCATTTGTTAATACAGGTTACTGCCGAACTCCGGATCCATGTCTGTGAAGTATGGAAAAAGTGTAAAACCAAGCCATTCTTAATATAACTTTTTACTGAGTTTTCTGTGTTCTAGATGCTATGAGTAGTGCATTCGTACCATTAGACTACAAGAATTGACACCAAGAGGAAACTTTCAAAAGATAAAACCGAAAGTGCACCACAGGCAAAATTTTATAATTATTTGAGTTCAAAAGAGCCCTTAATAAAAAAAATAAATAAAATAAAAAATAAGTTAAAGGCAGACATTACACCAATAGCGAAACAAATGGAGATAAGGGCAGAAACAATGAAGCCCATCAGTCGAATGCAAATATTTCAACGGATTACTTTCTGATGTTCTCGTGTTAATCAGCACCTACTTAAATGGGAAGTATTATGTCTCTTATCGCCCATCTGAGGGACATACTACGACACAGACCACATGCGTTTAATGTCGCAGTTGTTTCATCGTTAAGAAATAAAAACGGCGGTTAACACCCATCTAGAAAAAACAAAAGTCTGGAAATAATTAAGTTCTACTTACACAAAGCCAAACTCAAGTATAGCTTTCGACAGCCAGGTGAGGGCCTCCTGTTGAACTTTGGGCGATTTCTGCACACTGAACGCA
>NW_007406085.1:0-703 GCF_000475195.1 Diaphorina citri | reverse complement strand
CTTTTCCCGGTTTTCCAGTCTGGTAGACACCCTGAAGGAACATTTTCCCCATGTGTCCGCCTCATACTTCCGTTGTGTCTAGTCTTCCTTTGCCCTTATAAATCCGTCCTTGACGAATTCAAGTGGTCAGGTTCAAACGTCATTGGAATACTAAGCATGCTTGATACACCAAGTATTTACTGAGTATTCTCCGTGTACGTGCCACCCTAGTACGATGCTTTTGTCTACTGACTTCTATCTGATATGACGTTGCTAATTTCACTTGCAACTGATTGGCACAAACCTAGCCCGAATAGCACAGCACGGGTTTATTGGACTTTTTATGTATTCCTGGCAATTCCAAAAAACTGCCAGCAATTTCTGAACTACTTTACATTTTTATAGAAACTTGAAAATGTAAAGAATACCTACATCTTGGCATAGGACATTAATGAGTGAAATAGTGAAAACACAGGCCACAGTGCATTGACGAAGTGTGATTCAAAGAAATTAAAATAATCAATACCTACCTACTAGGTATAGGTAGTAAGTTATTTTCAGTGTACTTACCTAAGTACTGAAATACATGGCACTACATTTTCCTTTTTAAAGCACGAAGTTTCAGTCCTAATCTAGCAGAATAAATGGTATATTCTACTTTTTAAAACGGTCAAGCCTACAGGGGATTTTAGGGCACTTTTGAGCCCTGATTCAGATTCAGGGT
>NW_007406084.1:0-703 GCF_000475195.1 Diaphorina citri | reverse complement strand
ATCCTTACAGAATTGTGCACAAAAGGAATTTTGGTAATTTGGGAGCGCGAGGACAAGTAAGATTGAAACCATTGATGGCTCACTCCTGATACACCATAGAAAGGTAATTTGCTCAATAATATGGAGGACTCCACGCAATCAAAGGCACGTGAAAGGTCGCAGAAAAGGCCTAAGGAATGTAGCTTTAAGGACAAGGAACGCTCAAGGTGAAGAAGAAAGTTAGCCACTGCGTCAGAGGTAGAACGACAAGCTCGAAAACCATATTGCTGGTCGTTAAGTAGAACGTTTCTTTCCAAGTAAGAAGAGAAACGATTATCGACCAATTTCTCAAGGATTTTAGAGAAACAGTTGAGCAAAGAAATTGGTCGATAGTTGTTAATATCAGTGGTGGATCCCTTCTTATGGAGGGGAGTCACCACTGCTAGCTTGAAGTTATCAGGAAAGACGCCAGAAAGAAAGGAACAGTTAAAAATGTCAACCAACGGAGTTGCAATATGTTCTATACATCTTTTAATAATAGTGATAGGAATCATATCATCACCAGTGGATGTTTTATTTTGAAATCTACCTACAATTTTTCTTATTTCGTAGACACTGGTTGGGTTTAGATGAAAAGATGGAGGTGTTCCTCTTGCTCGAGCTTGTTTTTCTAAATAAAGGAGCGGAGATGGTATCGAGTCAGGGTGAATGGAAATGAGTGGTG
>NW_007406083.1:0-703 GCF_000475195.1 Diaphorina citri | reverse complement strand
CATATAAACATTACTGTTATTTCAAATGACTCATACACAAGATTATGTAAGAGTAACAGGAATATACATAGTTATCAAAGAAAGATAGATAGGAGGTCTTTAATCATGACTATTATGTGATAGATATCGCGGAACATAAGCTAACATAGGTATCTACTGTTCAATTCATGAGAGAAGTCAGGGGAAATTGTGCTCTTTGCCAAATTATACTGTCCCTTTTATTTAATGTAGGTAAGCCAATAGATACCTTAATATAGGTAGGTATACTGTAAAAACCAACAACAAAGGTCTTTTCGTCCCGAAATTGAAGAGAAAAGAAGGACGGGATATTAGAAAGCAAGACATTCCGAACTTTATCAAACCCGCGACCTATAGCTTCCAAAGTAGCTGGCTTTAACAGTACTTACTACTTATACGTGCAGTAGGTACACACATATTTTTGAGGCATTTGATTTGTACAAGGGTTCCCTCGAAAAATATTTGAACCAAACTGACTTCGTTTATGAATTGGACTGTAGTTCTAATGGTTCAACCTTTGTGACTTCATGATCTCGTTTGACATTCACATCAGTTCTGATCTTGACATTCAAAATGTCAACTCTCTGTTACGAATGTTATGATCGGGCCTTATAACAACACAGAGGTCTTTTTTTTTTAAGAAAGTGAGAGAGGTTTGATAGAGGGAACTGTAACAATGGACGTC
>NW_007406082.1:0-703 GCF_000475195.1 Diaphorina citri | reverse complement strand
ATCTAGAGGAAAAATGAAATGAAAATAAATAAAATAAAAGATTGGAGATGCTTTATGAAACTATGATTGAAGAGAGAGTTAGAGAGAGAGAGAGAGCGAGAGAGAGAGAGAGAGGGAGGGATGAAAAGAGAAGAAAGTATGTAGAGAGAAACTGATTTGAACATTGGGCTTTTGCCTCTCCTGGGGGTTGAGGCTACCCAACGAGTCCCGTCTAAATCTACACAGATTCGATTCAAATATTAGTATCTATCTACACGTCCTACACTCTACAGTGGGTATTTCATGCATTGTTCTAACATAACCATAAATCTAGTACCCGAAGAGCTCACTCGGAAAATAAATCCCTTCTGGGCCGCAGAGGGTCGGTTGGGCCCAAAATCTGAAATTTGTTTGCTGAATTTCATCTAAATTTTTCCTGAATGCCGTCAAAATCGGACTAACCGCTGGGGACTTAATGTTATCACGACGGCAACGGCACATTGAAAGTTGAAAGTTTACAAAATACAGACTTCGCTCAAAGTCTGCAAGTCCTTTGGAAATTTGGAATATACCTCACCTTGTACCTTCAACCTATGTTCCCAAGTTCCCATTTCTTCTCTTCTTCTTTTCCTCATCCTTTCCTTCTCTCTTCCTCAGTCGTCACTTCCCTCTTCTCTCCATCAATCTTCATTTCTCCTCCCCCTTCATTTTCCCTCCTTTCATC
>NW_007406081.1:0-703 GCF_000475195.1 Diaphorina citri | reverse complement strand
ATACTTACATTTCTAATAGTGTTGGCGGCAAGCATTAGGTGATAGTCATGGATCCATACTAGAGGGGTACCAGAGTCAACCGGTTCCTCTTGGGCAAGTATTTGGAGAGCTCTGACATTTCTAATAGTGTTGGCGGCATGATACTTACATTTCTAATAGTGTTGGCGGCGTGATACTTACATTTCCAATAGTGTTGGCGGCATGATACTTACATTTCCAATAGTGTTGGCGGTTAAGACTAAAAAGTCTAAAGGGAAAATAAGGACCCTCTTATGACAACAGCTTACAAACTGTTGGTGCAACGCTCGATGGTACAACTTTTGCATTACTTCGGTGTATTATTTGACTCCAAAAGTACCTAATGACTTACAATTTTAATAGTGTTGGCGGCATGGTACTTACATTTCTGTATTATTTGACTCCAAAAGTACCTAATGACTTACAATTTTAATAGTGTTGGCGGCATGGTACTTACATTTCTAATAGTGTTGGCGGCATGATACTTACATTTCTAATACTGTTGGCGGCATGATACTTACATTTCCAATAGTGTTGGCGGCCTGATACTTACATTTCTAATACTGTTGGCGGCATGATACTTACATTTCCAATAGTGTTGGCGGCCTGATACTTACATTTCCAATAGTGTTGGCGGCCTGATACTTACATTTCTAATAGTGTTGGCGGCAAGCATTAGGTGATA
>NW_007406080.1:0-703 GCF_000475195.1 Diaphorina citri | reverse complement strand
TATGCTTTGGGAGAGTAGGACTTGAGTTGGGATAGAATTCCTATAGGTACCTAACTTTATTGCAAAGTTACTCACAGTATAAGCATGAACACATAAAAGTAAAGCTATAAAAACATTAATCAAAAGCTATTTACTCTTAACAGTCTTAATCTTGCCGAAATTTCGATGTTGAAACTTTGTTTGTTAACTTTTCTCTTTTTTGTTTGTTTGCAGGTAAGTCATACATACCTCTATTCTCTACTGTAGAAACTCTGCACGTTGGAAATTCAAGTCCCACTCATCCCCTAAGAACGTCTATTGATATCTTTCCAGAATATTAGGAATTCCGCAAAGTTACTCACAGTATAAGCATGAACACATAAAAGTAAAGCTATAAAAACATTAATCAAAAGCTATTTACTCTTAACAGTCTTAACCTTGCCGAAATTTCGATGTTGAAACTTTGTGTGTTAACTTTTGTTCTCTTTTTTGATTGTTTGCAGGTAAGTCATCCCTCTATTCTCTACTGTAGAAACTCTGCACGTTGGAAATTCAGGTCCCACTCATCCCCTAAGAACGTCTATTGATATCTTTCCAGAATATTAGTAATTCCCGTAAGTAAGTGAGATCCATAGACAGGCAATCCTAGATGCTTCTTTTTTATGAGATGTTTTCTGCGTTCTGGGACAAAGTGTTTTTTTCTTCGTCTCCTTCTTCTTCCTCT
>NW_007406079.1:0-703 GCF_000475195.1 Diaphorina citri | reverse complement strand
GCCTTAATCGTGGCGTTTATAACATGACATAATTATTAGAATCAAGTTCCATGTGTAGCATGCTCATCCCCATTAGATAAGCAAAGAGACATGAGAGAAGGGTGTGCAGATTATTCATTAAACCCTTTAGAGGCAGCTTCAATGAGCCGGAAATAGGTGTTTTGAGTGATGATGAAGAGGATCCGGTTGGTGACCCGGATCCGGTTGGTGACCCTGAAGTTCAAGTTCGCACTGAATTAGGGTGTGCGGGTTGTCCTATTTTTGAACGCGCTCATATGAAAAATTTCGTGTTTCCCCAATTAAAATATTCCGAGCGCGTCGCATCGCGATAACTCAATTTGATTCCGTGGCATACGTCATCTGATTATTACATTATAAGCACCGTGGCAGAGAGTTGGTTTTCATGGAGGGTAGAAAACAGACCGACAGAAGAGGGGAGAGGAAGGGTTAAGAGGAAAGGAGAAGATAAAGAGGAGAGGGAGGGAGAAAAGAGGAGAAAGTTTACATGGAGGGGAGAAAATAGAGGGAAGAGAAGGAGGAAATGGACAAACGTGTTGTGTATTGGCTTGAGTTTGTGATCTGATTTTGGCCATCTTCATGTTCAGATCTTTGATGTTAGTTTGCTTTTCAGTATTAAAAGTCAAATATTACAGTCACCAACATTTGTGTTCTTTCTCGAATCAAACATGGTGTCAGGTGTATC
>NW_007406078.1:0-703 GCF_000475195.1 Diaphorina citri | reverse complement strand
AATTATGAGGCCGGACTAGACGAGGTTATGTTAGGTTAGGTTGGTCCAGTAACAGTCATTTAGTTGGTCAGAATAGATTTAGGTAATTTGAACCTGTACAAAAGATTCATACGAATAAGGATTGATTTTTACTTTCTATTACACGATGTATTGGGTCCTGTTTTGACCTTCATGGAATAAGTGAGCAAGTACGAGTATTGGGTCCTTGTCCATTGAAATTGGTCCAAATTTTTCAGTTTTTTGATTTACAGTGTCACGCCACGGCCAGTCAGTTCTTTTATAGTTTCTGCTGACTTAGCACTCTTTTGCTTCGGTCTAGAACCTTATAGAGGGTCCCAGGAGAGGATATTGCAGAGAGACTAGTTTTGGACGGAGAGGTAGCAGGTTGTTTGGAAGGTAAGATCCACGTATTTATTATTAATTAATTAAATAATATATTCTAAATCATAAGAGTTGAGTTATTTTCCCAAGACATATTATTGATCTAATTCTTATAATTGATTCTCCAATTAATAAAATAAATACCATTCCCAAACTCCTGTTTTATTTCTTCGTTCTAAAAACCTTTCCCCGTCGTGAGACGTTAATTCTCGACAGGCTATCTACCAAATAGGTACCCGTCACAACAGTAATAAGTAATAACTACTCTCCATATGGGTCGGTTTTCTCCGGTCTTGCCGATCTCAGTGAAATGTTGCTATAA
>NW_007406077.1:0-703 GCF_000475195.1 Diaphorina citri | reverse complement strand
GCGTGAGGAAATTTGGACTAGTCTACTCCCTGTTTATAGTCCCCTAGCTAGAAGCTGATCTACTCTCTGTTTATAGTCTCTCAGCCAGACTATTAAAGAAACAAAAAACAAAACAAAACAAATACTCTGGTAATGCCACCAGTGTTCGCTACTCGATTAAAGTAGCTATACTCACTCGTCCCCACAAGGTTGAGTGCACACTATTTAGTCAAGAGAAAGAAATCTAAATTCCGACAGTTTTTTTTTTTGGGGCCACTATTTAGTCAAAAAAAAAAAATTAAAATTCCGACATTTTTTTTTTTTTTTTTTTTTTTTAATTCCGACAGTTTCGAAGCTTTTCCGGTCCTACACCTAACTTACGAGTATATACCTATCTATCTACTCAATCTCGAGTTGGATATAGGTACCTTTCTATAGACCGCTTAACCCACTACAAAAAGTCCGATCTGAGGCTTAGGTGTAGGGGCTAGACAGCCCTAAAGGGTTAAGCTTCTACGATGGGTTCCAGCTTCTACGAATCTACCTCTGTAGGTATTGAATGGATTACGGAAAAATCATTGATTTAACCAACCCTGAGTATGGGGACGAACGGAATAGCCCAGGCCACTCTCTGCCACTTAACCGTGCGAGATTCAAGATCGCCTTGTGGGACAGTATAGTCCCTGACTCGAATATAATTTACTAGTCTGTTCACTGAAGATCG
>NW_007406076.1:0-703 GCF_000475195.1 Diaphorina citri | reverse complement strand
TCAATGTGGCAGGCGACCTAAGCGCTAACGGAAAGTTTTTCGAGTATGCAAACTATCTAGCGGTCTAGCGACGTCGACATTTAAAAGTTATTTCACATGCTCCAGAGAAAGCTAGGGAAGAATTTGAAACAAGTTAATTAATAAAGAAAAGCAGCCCGTGTTCAGGAGGAAAAAGAGCATTGAGTAGATTTTACAAAGTTTATCTTGATGAACAATGGAGATATCAGTACGAGATTCTTCAAGCAAATGATAATAAAAATGGTTCAATTAAATCTGACGAGATTGAAATGTGTACCAGATTATTAGACATTTTTTCAAAGAAAGGGAAATTTGACGGAAGATATCAAGACAGACACAAGAGAGTAATAAGAGCAAATAGCATGACGCTTACGCTTAGTAGCAAATAACATGGTGCTTGATAATGAAAGCAAATATTCCGACCCCCAGAAGAAATTGGGATAACGGCAAGTGAAAGAAAAAGAAGCATGACACTGACGTCCACATCCTAGTAAATCTACTATCAGACTTTTGTCTTGCTACTTCCAAACCTAATAGGAAAGACACATTCATTTCAACAATTTCACTTTCGACAGTTAAAAGTATACGACTTTGTTTCGTTGTGTGTAGAACACGAAGTAGAAGTCATGAGAATATTTGAAGAAAGTAACAGCAAAGTCCCAAAAACCATTAGAGCCAAACAAAA
>NW_007406075.1:0-703 GCF_000475195.1 Diaphorina citri | reverse complement strand
GGTCTTATCGTCCCGAAATCGAAGAGAGAAGGAAGACTGGATAGGAGAAAGCCAGCCGTTCCGAGAACGAACATTATCACATTAGGATAAAATCCGCCCCGGGCGGGAATCGAACCCGCGGCCTAGCGCTTACAAGGCAGACCAAGCTAACTAGGCTGGCTATTTTTTAATATTTTCTTTGAGGTTATGTACGTATGTTATTCAAATGGTTGTATGACACTTCCGGTAACAATAGACCGAAAACACCCAAAAAATATTGCAGATCCGCTATTTAAAAATATGCATTTGGTTTGGGCCAAGGATAAAATCCGCCCCGGGCGGGAATCGAACCCGCGGCCTAGCGCTTACAAGGCAGACACACTACCAACTAAGTAGTTTAGTTTTGTAGGTATTTTTAATGTAGGTTTTAACAATTTTATTGGTCTTCTCACGAAGGTTGTACCATCCATTTCATGAGAAATAATTACACCCCTCCTTACATTAATCTCAACCTAAATAAGGTTGGGATAAGTTTTGCAGCACTCCCAACGTTGATTATGTTCAGGGATCTTCGATTCCTCCAGGATCTATTATAGGAGTAGTTATTTCACCAAGTCCTTAATTTTACTTTTCATTACCCTATACCTATTACTTTCTACTCTATATACATCTCGTTCCCATTAGGGGGGAGCCACCCAAAAATGATCTCTCACGCTCTTACTCC
>NW_007406074.1:0-703 GCF_000475195.1 Diaphorina citri | reverse complement strand
AGTAGTAGCCTACTGCTGGAGTAAAGGGACTTTTCAATCCTATGCGAGCAGTATAAATAAGCACTATTATTATTATTTCATTCACGGATATGTATCACACCAGATTAATAAAGCATCCGATCATCAATCGCATCTGTTCATCAGAGCAAACATGAAATGGGGAAACACCAGAGTGGCGATTGATGTGAACTCTTCAATCACTCAACAGTGGTAAGCAATGGGGTAAACTGATAGAGCATCACTGACTGCAAGCCACCAGTTCTTTATAAACTAAACAAACTCTTACCTACCGAATTACTTTTTGATGTGAGTAAAGGTAGGAACACACTACTATCAATCACTTGAGCTCACGTGACGTGAGAGTAGTGTGTTTCTACCTTGAGTGTCAAGTGCGTCCAAAACTCAAAAGGATCGACAAAAGCAAACCAAATGCATCGATTACGTATCAGAACAGGTAATTGTCTGAGGACTGGGATTACGTCTGCTCAAGTCTGCTGACTGTTATATGCTTGGAATTGACACCACTGCTGAAAACTGGCATTTCCAGGAATTTTGTCCATGTCATTTTTCAAATCAAATTCTGTCCTTGGACACCGGACCGGCAATATATTGAACAGTAAGCATCACAACATACATTATTACATGCCCCCCGGGGCCTGTTGGGGTCCGAGACTGAAAGGGGGGGGGGGGTATAAGGGAGGGG
>NW_007406073.1:0-703 GCF_000475195.1 Diaphorina citri | reverse complement strand
CTTATTCTTCTCCTCTTTTCTTTTATTATCTTCCTCGTCTTCGTCTTCTCTTTTATTTCTGCTGCCCTCCTCTCTTTTCTTCTTCCTCTTCTTCTTTTTCTCCTCCTCTTCTCCTCTCTCATTCTCATCTCGCTGGCTCATTTCAATATGGGACTGGTGCCAAATTCGTTCTGACGGAACCTATTCTCATCTCGCTGGCTCATTTCAATATGGGACTGGTGCCAAATTCGTTCTGTAGGAACCTATACAGCTCTGTGTTTAATATGGGAAGCTGCAAGCTGAGCATTCTCCCTCGGGACTAATAGAGTAATAGACAGTAAAAACAGCCCCATTGAGTGAGAACTAAATGTAGAACATTAGATTAACATGAATGTTTTTCAAATTCAAATGTTTCGATGATCCGTGAAGAGCTGGTTTGATCGGAATGAGGAGATTGAGGGTTCAAATACCGACGCTGCATCGAATCCTAGGGAGGTTTCGACCATTTTCAAGAGATTTGATAGCTGGACTATTTTGAGAGTTTGAGAGATGTAAAGGTGTGTAAAAACGTTCGATCGGAGAGGTGAATCTATGTTGTCGAGGCAATGTGGACGATTCAATCGACGGCCGGTCGATGGGAGGACATACCTTAATAGCAGGATTATACGAGGGCAGAAGGCAGTCCACTAGTTCAGCTACTAGCCTCAGGACCGTGTTTAAGGGG
>NW_007406072.1:0-703 GCF_000475195.1 Diaphorina citri | reverse complement strand
TCTATCAAAAGTTAACTCCAATCTTTACATTTAAAATCCCCCGTAACTATTCAATCAACATCTTTTCCCGATTAAAAAATGCAGATTTTGCTAAGCACAAACAGATAATGACCATCTTAAAATGTTATAACACAATTAGTACCTACTATTATCTCTTATTAACAAAACAATAGGTACCTACATAACTAGGAGATCAGAATAACTTAAACAGAATATAATCTAATCTAGGAAATCTCAAATTTCTGAAAATACGGACAAGAAAATACAAATAAAATTACAAAACTAGGAAAACTTGATTATCAGGAAATGAAACCTCTTGTGAGACTGATAATCCTCTAAAAAACTAAAATCTTTAAGCATTAGAACATATTACAGAACAAACCAATTTTTTGTGTACCCAAAATACAAGATATTAGATACAAATTCAATCAAATTGGATGCTAATACAATTAGTGTCACTCCTTCTGAGTTTTCTATGCGTAAGAATACACAAGCTGCATATGAACTCTTGCATGCATCAGTAAATACATGTACTTGACACTCCGAATAGTCAAAATCATTATCAGCAATCCATCGTGGAATGTACACATCTTGTAGTAAGTGGATTTCCTTCAGCCATTGTTCAAAACTTTTCCTTTGTGGTCTCATCTACCTCTGCATTCCATGATAGATTCTGTTTCCATGTTTCTTGCACTAAAATCTT
>NW_007406071.1:0-703 GCF_000475195.1 Diaphorina citri | reverse complement strand
TAAAAATCCATGTAAATGACAAACGATATGAAGTAATCTCTGCGCTCATTGGGTACCTGGTACTCTAATCTGTATTCATCCAAGGAACAAGAGAGATTGCAAGTCAGAGATAAGGCAAGATATTAACACGGTGTAGGGAGCTTGCAGCAAGCTTGTCTTGTTTCGGACTTGTGGGGGACTTTTGTTAGTGCAGGGGCGTCCACAGGCTCACAAACTCCAATAATGCACTTCTCGCAACACTTTTTTAGAAACGATAAGAAGTCGTGTTTTCCTTTCGTTAACTATAAGACGATTTCCCCTCTTTTGGTGTGGTTGGCGTTAAAAGAGAGCGCTAACCAGGCCAGTTTTTTCTTTCTTTTTTGCCTTCTTCTCCTCCCACTTCTTCTTTTTAACTGGTTTCGAGTCTCGTTCAGGGTCTAGCGGGGGCAAATGAGGTCGATTGACTCCCTGTGTTTGACCCTGATTGCGGGGGCATGCGCAGGGAATTACTGTGCTTGTTTTTCAAAGTAATAAAGATCCGAACGTACATTTTGCTTGGAAGTACATAGTAATGTCCTTTGAAACTGGTGAAACAAGAGGACCACAAAATTATGACCTAACTTGACTAAAAAAATCTAAATAAGCCTGCCTAGTTAGCTTAGTTGGTAGTGCGTCTGCCTTGTAAGCGCTAGGCCGCGGGTTCGATTCCCGCCCGGGGCGGATT
>NW_007406070.1:0-703 GCF_000475195.1 Diaphorina citri | reverse complement strand
AAAAAAAAAAAAAAAAAATATCTAACTTTTTTTACAATAGACATACCAAAAGGAGGTCAGGAGAAGTTCGGGATTTTTCTCGAGTTCATGAAAAAATGCTGTGCAAAAAATGACGCGAAAAAGTTTATGAGGAAAACGTAGAAAACACGTTTTTTTAGAACTTTTCAAGGTCACAAAAGACAATCGATACATTTTTTTCCTCAAAACACAGATACTATACGTAAGACCTACCCATCAAGTAAAAGACAGCAGTCAGCAGTCTCAACTTTCCAATATTTATGTGTGTGTACCTGTTAAGTAATGTGTCTTTTACACGTTTACCTGTTAAGTAATGTGTCTTTTACACGTTTACCTGTTAAGTAATGTGTCTTTTACACGTGTACCTGTTAAGTAATGTGTCTTTTACACGTGTACCTGTTAAGTAATGTGTCTTTTCAATCAATTCCTGAAGTTCAGTTATCCAGCGGGAACTGGTACTACTGCTAATGCTAATTTTACTTTCTCTTACAAGAAATTAGAAAGCATTGCAAATATTGCAATTTCTTAATGCATTCCTTAGGTGACAATCATTACCTACTGTCCCCGACTGATGCTTTACAAATTAAACATTGTTTCTTGTTTCACATTTTTTTTTTCTTTTTTTTTACAAAATAGATTAATATCCAGTCAGTTTTCTTTTCTGTATTTTAGATTAATTACACTG
>NW_007406069.1:0-703 GCF_000475195.1 Diaphorina citri | reverse complement strand
TAAAATACGCCCCGGGCGGGATTCGAACCCGCAACCTGGTGCTCATTAGGCGGGCGCTTAGGTCTTTAGAGACGGGGGGTTTACCCTCCATTCGGCAGCAACTGCGGCAAGCTACCCCGGCTTGCTCATAGTCACTGGGGAGTCAACGTGCTATCACCACTCTGGCTACAATATAAAATATCCATTCCAGCAAAGAAGAAGAAGAAGACGAAGAAGAAAAAGAAAAAGAAGTAGAAAAAGAAAAAGACCAAGAAGAAGAAGAAGAAGAAGAAGAAGAAAAAGACCAAGAAGAAGAAGAAGAAAGGAGGAGAATAAAAAGAAGAAAACGAAACCAAGAATAACATCTCTGTTCTGCAAAATTGAAACAAACTAAATACCAACACATTTTCCTGTCAAACTATAAAACCGCCTGTCAATCTAGATTAAGATTTTGATCAGAAATTAAATTGAAAAACCAGGATTAAATCTAAATTGTAACCGAGGGTTAAAAATCTTGCGGTTTGTATGTTGGACCCTCTTCAGTGTGATCACTGTTTTGCGATAGCTATAAAGTTATGACTAATAGAAAAGGAATTTGAAGAGGTTTTGATAGAGGAAACTATAACTGCTAAGGTATTATCGTCCCGAAAGCGAAGAGAGAAGGAAGACAGGACAGGATAAAGCCCGCCGTTCCGAGAACGAACATTATCCGTTCAGGATAAAA
>NW_007406068.1:0-703 GCF_000475195.1 Diaphorina citri | reverse complement strand
AGCCAACTGAAAAGCGGTGGAAAAACGAGGACGGACAAAGGAGGGAGGAAGGAAGAAGTGGAGAAAACAGGAAGGAAAGTAGGGGGAAATAAAAGGGAAGGAGAAATGGGAAAGTAGGGGAAAAGAAAGGGTGAGAAAGCGAAAGGGGGAGAAATAGGAAGGGAGAGAAGGAGAAGGGTACATTTTATTGACTTTTTCATTTGATGTAAAAGGTCATATTGCCTGTACGTCGGGGCTTAGGTCATCAGGTTTGAATTAATGATGACTGTGCAATTCCGAATATGACGGGGACGTCAAATTTTGTAGACTACCTAACGCCTAACTATCCGTGACGTCAACTTTCGGGGTCGAACGGAGTGAGTTGTGAGTTTTAACGCGGCGATCTTTTTCTTTCGGTTTTATCGGGGCATTCCGTTTGTTTCGCCCAAAATCTCAAACGGGTGTTCCTACCTATATTGTTTTTTTTGAGACCCAAATGGGGCTATTATGGACCCACAAAAGGCCGTTTTTCTGAGCGAGTCCCGAGTCCTTCAAACAGTTTCTAGAGTTTATACTAGTTTGTTCTGAGTATGACAATATGAGGACTGCCTAGGTGTAAAGTGGATGAAAAACATCCTGACTACCAATATCAGTAGTGATGGTTAGCGCAGTGGATTTTGAATCCGGAGGTTCGTGGTTTGAGAGAGACACAGAGAGAGAGAGA
>NW_007406067.1:0-703 GCF_000475195.1 Diaphorina citri | reverse complement strand
TTTGGATTTTTCCCAACTTTTTACATAGGAATCGACCATTTATTTATAATTTTTACCCACTTGCAACTCCTCCATTGTAATAAATTAATACTGCTTGACTTAGATTTGAACTACCAATCTTTAGATCTACCGCGCTAACCACTAAACCACAAAGGTTGGTTCTCTCTCTTTCTCCCTTTCTATTTCCATTTCTCTCTCTCTGTCTCTCTTCCCTCTCTCTCTCTCTCTCTCCCTCTCTCTTTCTGTCCCTATCTTTATCTCCCTCACTTAAGTCAGTCTGCCAATTTCACTCAATTAAATTTTGAAATCTCTCTTCCTTTCTCTCCCTTTCTCTCTCTCTCTCTCTCTCTCTCTCTCTCGCCCTACAAAGTTACATGGCATCATAATTTACAGAAAAAAAGAGAAGAGAGAGAGAAAAGAGAGGAAAAAGCAAGATCAAAAGAAATTATTCACTCTTTCTCTCTCCCTCTTCTCATCCTCCTTCTCTCCTCCTCATATGAATTCTCTCTCATTAAAAGGGTTTTTGTGTATAAGTGAGAGAGGAGAAGGAGAAGGAGAGAGCTAGATAGAGAGAGACAGCTTGATATAATAGAGAGAGAGAAAGAGAACAAGTTCTAAATAACTGGGAAGAAGGATAACGAGAGAGGGAGTGAAAGAGAGATAGATAGAGAGAGAGAGAGAGAGAGAGAGAGAGAGAGAGAGA
>NW_007406066.1:0-703 GCF_000475195.1 Diaphorina citri | reverse complement strand
GGTATTTGGGTTAAAAGATGCTGAAAACACAGCTTAAAATGGAGGTTCTATCGACAGCGGATTGAAACCAAGCGTACCAGAAGGTGCACAAACGTCCCTAGTTCAATTCAAAGCGAAGTTATAATTATAATTTGGACCCCCCCCAATCTTCTTTCTTTCCGTCTTCTTCTTCTTCTTCTTCTTCTATCAAAAAATGTTAAAATACAGAAGATTCATAAAGCGTGTTTAGACTGCGGGGTAAAAGGAACTTGTCAGACCTTTCTCAGCAGGATAAGGAACAAACAAGCTATCTTTAGGTACACTTATGTATTCTATTCTAACTTCCATAGATAAGTTATATCCAATAGAATTTTGACCTTTGAAAGCTGTATTGGGTTAAAAATAGCTTCATTAGGTGAAGTACACCTCTTCAATTAGTTTCTATTGGAAAAACATTGAACATAAGATGTATAGGTAGCTGTAAAGTGCAAGCCCACGCTCCTCGATTGTAAAAATTTCAGTCTATTAGATTAGGTACCTACCTACCTTCCTTCCTATGGTATGTATAGAGATAGGGGTAAGGAAAGTAAAAAAAGCGGCATATTCTCTCTGTAAAAATACGATTCAGCCAGCCTAGAGCCTAGTTACCTTGAAAGAGCACGCGTGTCTTGTAATGGCTAGGTCGTGGGTTCGATACCTCGGAGGTCTCGGAACGGCGTGCCGT
>NW_007406065.1:7971-10795 GCF_000475195.1 Diaphorina citri | reverse complement strand
CAGTACTGATTCCCTCCCCTCCCCCCTACCACAGGGATGAAACCACAAGGTCCTCCCCTACCAGGACCTAGTGGTCCCTCAGGTATCAAGCGAGAGATACAGTTCCCACCTGATAGTGTGGAGGCAGTAACACCTGTCGTGTATAAGAGAAGGAAGCTGGGGAGACAAGATGTAGCACCTGTAGAGGCCTGGAGACTGATGATGGCACTCAAGTCAGGTCTACTCGCCGAGACATGCTGGGCAATAGACGTACTCAATATCCTACTGTTTGATGATACTGGCATCGCATACTTTGGTCTCTCTCATCTCCCTGGTCTGTTGGATATTATACTTGAACACTTCAAGAAGAGTCTGTCGGATATGTTAGAGTCTGATACCGGGGCCAAACGCAAGTGGTATGAACCACCGCCCGCAGACAAGACAGAGCCAGACCTTGGTATTCCTACGAAGAGTGTACCAGTCGATAAGAACGCAATGGTTGTCACTAAATCCAAACGGAACTTTGAGTCTAGGAAGAAACCCGTGGTGATGGCGGATAATGAAGATCTGTTCGTGACGGATGGGCCACGTGCATGGGAGAGTTTCCCGTACGAGACAGATGAGTTAGAGAGTGATACGTGCTATATTATACCTACGTTCCGTGGGGAGTATGGAAGTGTCCCGTTTGTACGAATCATGGAACCGTGTGCCGGGTATAAACCACACGATGAAACTGCACCTAGCAAACCCAACACAATTGTAAATAGCGATGTACATGTTGTAAAAAGTGAAGACAAAGCCAATGGCATGACGACAACGAAACCGGAAGAGACGAGTGTAAAAATAGAAAACAATAAAGAGGGAGAATCCACTGTAAAGAAAGAAAACACAGAAGGGGAAGAGACTGCAAAAACAGACAACACGAAAGAGGGAGAGGCGACTGTCAAACTAGAAAACGGTGGAGAGGAGCCGAGTGCGACCGACAAGGCAGAAAAGGAAACGACGGAAAAACCCGAAGTGAAGTTCGTGCCCAAGATCATAGATCCGGCAGGGAATGCGAAACGAAGGCGCCTGTCTGAGTATGAAGATGAGAGTTATTGTCGAGATGAAGCCAGTCTATACCCTGTGAGTGATAGTCAGGATAATATAGCCAGGCGATGTATTGCCCTCTCCAATATACTACGCAACCTCACGTTTGTCCCGGGCAATGAGTTGGAGTTTAGTAAGAACAGTACGTTCCTACGTCTCCTCGGCCGTCTGATCCTGGCGTACCATGAGCATGGACTTCGCGCTACCAAGACAAGGAACTATGACAAGGATGATGATGACTGGACAGACTGCTGCTCCTCCCTCTCCCCACAGGCAGAGTCCGAGTGGTGGTGGGATTACATGGAGAACATACGAGAGAACGTGCTAGTGAGTCTAGCGAACATCTCGGGACATATAGATCTCGACCAGTACCCTGAAGACATCAGCAGACCCATACTGGATGGACTGCTACATTGGGCTGTCTGTCCTGCAGCACAAGGCCAGGACCCGTTCCCATCGAGTTCTTGCAACCTATCACCGCAGCGTCTGGCACTGGAAGCGTTGTGTAAGCTGTGTGTGACAGATAATAATGTAGACCTTGTGATAGCGACGCCGCCCTATGCACGCCTTGAGAGACTGACCTATGTACTGACACGGTTCCTGTGCAAAAATGAAGATCAGGTAAGAGAAAATCTGTCTTTTTGGGTTTGGATGATTTAAGATAAAACTAAATTTGGAACCAATTTTACCTGGTCCTTTCAAGATAACTACGTGTTTTTTGTACCCACGTGGAATTTGTTAATTAATATTTTATCGGCTAGATTTATGTTGGGTTTAAGCATTTGACATCAAAATATTTGCGAAATATGAAGTTGCTTTTAGAAACAAGGCCTCAAATACTCAGCCCGGGGCGGATTTTATTCCAAACAGATAAGGTTTGTTCTCGGAACGGCTGGCGTTATCCTATCATGTCTTCCTTCTCTTTTTGCTCTTTCGGCACAATGAGATCGCGGCAGTTACAGTTCCCTCTGCCAAACCTCTTGAAAAAAAAACACCTTCAAAATATAACATTGTGCTGTTTACTCATCCAGTTTTTGTTCTCCCCTCCTCAGGTGTTACGAGAGTTTGGAGTGAATTTGTTACACTACCTAGCGGCCGCTGACAGTGCAATGTCTAGAACGATAGCGCTACAAAGTCCGTGTATATCATTGCTCGTAGCTTTCATCGAACAGGCAGAACAGAACGCTTTGGGTAAGAATAGAATAGAATAGAATATACCTTGTTTATCCTGCCAGAATGAGACTGAAAAGTCCCTTTACTTCCGCAGTCTAAACAAGATCTTATATCTTGGTTCTCGTCTTGAGTAAGAGAGTATGGGTAAGCGAAGCGAAAGTGTAAGACATCTTGGTTAAAATTACTTATGCAGGTGTAGATATGTACCGGCAAAAACCGTATAACACCGGCATTCCATGTAATACCTTAGGCAAAGTGTATAATGAAATCGATAGTAATATGGTAAATATTACATAATTTGCCTAGGCATTCCAAGACAAATGCCGAAATTTTGTGAAGTCAAAATGAGTGTACACTTACGTAAAAAAAACGGCAATTTATTTCCCTCGTTTGTTAAACACTCTATCAAAATTTCTCCGGTGTACATAAGACCAGCTGTTTGGAAGACATATCTGTTTTAGAAACTTTGTTGAGGACCATGAAGTTCTAAAAAAATCGTAAAAATTAATGTCCCATTTCTTTCTTCTCCTCCTCGCGTGCCAGGCGTGGCCCCAACCAGCATGGCACGGCGCGCTGCGCGACA
>NW_007406065.1:0-3349 GCF_000475195.1 Diaphorina citri | reverse complement strand
CCCCCCTCACCCAGCCCGGACAACTCGACGACCGCTCCAACCAACAGCATGAGCCAATGGAGGGAACCAACGCCTCCCTCACCCGCCCAGAGGCAGACCCGCACAGCAGGCCCCCCTCCCCACGAAGTCCCCGGCTCCTCGCAATCCAGCACACCCAAACCTCACTACGGCCCCCGACCCAGCGGATTCTCAGGACAGAATGCATATGATCAAGACCCACCCCCTCCCCTACCGGTAGCCACAGCGGGCCCGCTCTGCTCGTATCCACCTGCCAGTGGAGGAAGCTATGGGGGTGTGAGACCGCCGTATGGGGCTACAACACACAAGGGAAGGCGCCTGGATCTCAATACCAACAATACCACATGCAGCAGCAGCAACACCCTGCGCTTCCCAGGACAACAGCGCGGTGGCGAGTATAACTCAATGTGAATCCAGTATGCCCCAAGGGCGGCGGGGGCTATGGGATCAGGTCCCCATACCCCCACACCATATGCCATTGGGCCCACCAATGGTTTACCTCCTGGTGCCAGCCGGAACTCCCCAAGCTCTCATCCTGAAGACCTGATCGCATCCCCAAGCCACTAAACTCTCATGGTCCGTACAAGATCATAGTGATAGTTCAGGCACTCGTACTGGATGATGGAGAAATCGATAATGGCTACGCTCGAGTTACCAGCAGCTCCCTAGGTATGAACCCAGCCACTAGTATAGGAACTACAGGACCCTGATGGCGCCCCCATGGTGACGAAGCAAGCTCAGCAGAGTACACCTCTCAATTGCCCTCGGTCACGTCAGGAGGGAGGAGAACCCCCTGTCTGTCACCGAAGCGACGAGATTATGGGTCCTAGCCACGCGAATATGGGCCCTAGTCCCCAGGGGATGGGGCCCTGGACCACGTGACATGGGCCCTGGCCCTCCCAACATGGGCCCCATGGGATGGGGCAATAGACACCCCCCGGGTGGGAGTAACACACAGGGGGGGATGGGGTCCCATGGAGGAGTTTACCCACCCCGACCCCCTGTGCAGGCAGGCCCCCCACCCCGAGCTGGGCCCGCGGCCCACACATCACACAAGATTGATAGTCTGAGTAACTATTCGATATGGATGATACTGTAGAGCGAAGGCGCATTTCCTTAGAGAAGCTCTTGTCATTCATGGAGTGACGAGAGGAGTCCCATCACAACATGCCCACCATCTCTAAGAATCTACTGCGATCTCTTCCGACTCTATCTGTTTGTAAAGGAGAGGGGTGGTTTCCTTAGAGGTTGTGGTCGTGTTGAATAAGACAGAGATCTGGAAGGATATCGCGGACTACTGTAACCATAGGAGCATCCTCTAGTGCTGCCTATCCGCGTAAGGAAACATTACATTAAGAAATATTCTACCTCTTTCGAGTGTCATTTCGACCGCCGAGGGGTATCGATCCTCAGCCTATCATTAATCAGTTCGAGGCGTCCACTAAGAAGAAAGGCGGCAAGGCCAGCTGCTCCTATGTACCGTCACCTGGTAGTTCTAACTCTCAAGACTCGTTCCCCTCCTCTGCTGGTGGTTCTATGGATGGTTATGGCTAGCTATGGGTATCCACCGGGACTTTTAATAACCAGAGACCTCCTTCCAACCACCCCAGGGCCTACCAGGGCCAGAACTACCCTCAGTTACCCTGACCAGTATAATCAACCAGTATCCTCCCCACCCAACAGAGCCGTGTTACCTTACCCCCGGCCCTGAGGCAGAACGTGGCTATAGCCAGGGTGGAGGCCAGGCACACAGGCGGCACCTGTAGTGGTCAACCCAGCAGTCCAGAGTACTATAGACCAGGGCCTTACACCCAGCGCTGGCTACTTCCCCGCGCGGGCGCATACCGGCCCTGGCCCCCGCACAACCCCCACCCAGCCCCGCGCACCACCAACCCTAGGCAGTACTCCACCCCTGGTACCACGCCCTGGGGCCACAGGGACAACACAAGATTTTTCGTCAAGGATACACCGAGGCGACATCCAGACTTTACCAAGGACGCGACACAGCCCCCCTCCCCCAGTCCACACAAACCTGGAGAGCTACCCTCAAACCAGACCCCAATTGTATCCGGCTGGTCCCCCGAACCAGAACAGTAACTATAGGCGGGGTCCGCCGCCCCCTCCCCCCTACCCGCCACCCCAACAACCAGTGGGAACCAATGCCCTGCCACGCCGAACCGGCGCTCCACCCGGGGGTCCCTGCAGCCTCCTTCCTCCCTCAGTGGGGGATCAGAGTGGCGCGGCGACCCCTCGCCCAGCACCCCCACCCAACCCCCTGGCTGGGGACAGAACAGTGGCGGTACCATGAGACAGATGATGAGACCCCCCTCCGACCCTTCCAAACCATTCCCTCCCCTCCCCCCTACCACAGGGATGAAACCACAAGGTCCTCCCCTACCAGGACCTAGTGGTCCCTCAGGTATCAAGCGAGAGATACAGTTCCCACCTGATAGTGTGGAGGCAGTAACACCTGTCGTGTATAAGAGAAGGAAGCTGGGGAGACAAGATGTAGCACCTGTAGAGGCCTGGAGACTGATGATGGCACTCAAGTCAGGTCTACTCGCCGAGACATGCTGGGCAATAGACGTACTCAATATCCTACTGTTTGATGATACTGGCATCGCATACTTTGGTCTCTCTCATCTCCCTGGTCTGCTGGATATTATACTTGAACACTTCAAGAAGAGTCTGTCGGATATGTTAGAGTCTGATACCGGGGCCAAACGCAAGTGGTATGAACCACCGCCCGCAGACAAGACAGAGCCAGACCTTGGTATTCCTACGAAGAGTGTACCAGTCGATAAGAACGCAATGGTTGTCACTAAATCCAAACGGAACTTTGAGTCTAGGAAGAAACCCGTGGTGATGGCGGATAATGAAGATCTGTTCGTGACGGATGGGCCACGTGCGTGGGAGAGTTTCCCGTACGAGACAGATGAGTTAGAGAGTGATACGTGCTATATTATACCTACGTTCCGTGGGGAGTATGGAAGTGTCCCGTTTGTACGAATCATGGAACCGTGTGCCGGGTATAAACCACGCGATGAAACTGCACCTAGCAAACCCAATACAATTGTAAATAGCGATGTACATGTTGTAAAAAGTGAAGACAAAGCCAATGGCATGACGACAACGAAACCGGAAGAGATGAGTGTAAAAATAGAAAACAATAAAGAGGGAGAAACCACTGTAAAGAAAGAAAACACAGAAGGGGAAGAGACTGTAAAAACAGACAACACGAAAGAGGGAGAAACGACTGTCAAACTAGAAAACGGTGGAGAGGAGCCGAGTGCGACCGACAAGGCAGAAAAGGAAACGACGGAAAAACCCG
>NW_007406064.1:0-703 GCF_000475195.1 Diaphorina citri | reverse complement strand
CTTCCTATGAAAATTATGGTTAGATTTATGTAACCAGATTTCCTAAGAACTATTGCATGGATTTATGAGAATCACGAGTATTTAAGGTATACCTAATTCCAATAGTTTTACGATTTCCATGTGTTAACAATCTGATGTTATTGATGATTAAAGCGCAGGTTTACAAAACTTCATGTTCTTTTTATTCACAAAACGCGGGCCAGTTGATTGGCCAAAAAACCTTTTTGGTCAACAAGCGATTTAAAGTGCTGTTTCTTGTACCCATAGACAAATTTTATCTGAATGATTCTGGTCCAAAATGAGCAATTGTGTTTTACTTTGAAGTTTTTTGAATAATTTAGGATCAAGTTGACCGAATACCTACCTATTTTCTTTGGTCAGAGGTTTGTTCAATAGTGTTTTAATATTTTATGCCTGTTTTATTTGCTGTTGAAACCAAGGTTGACCAGACTAACCCATGTTATTGTTAATTATGTTCAGAAATTTACAATATATTTTAATAATTAAGAAATACCTATTTCAGTTAAATAAAATACGCCTTACATAAAGTTCACATGTGATTGTAGACCCGGCCTGGGCAGGTCTCTAATATATTTTTTACTCACACTTCAAGGCCAAGGTCAGGTTTGTGATTCTGATATCTGTGTTATTAAAATACCTGATAATCATGCAAGTCCGGTTATTATTATTATTATTATTATTA
>NW_007406063.1:0-703 GCF_000475195.1 Diaphorina citri | reverse complement strand
GGCAATTAGGGTCATTGCCAGACAGCAGAAATGGGAGGTCGTCATTTTGCTCCCGTTGACCTTTTTACTTTTTACATACCCAGTAATAAACGGTGACATATATATAAATATAACTAGTGGTTGACCGGTCCTTTGTACGGGATCAGCGTGGAGTAAGAGGCATGACTTTGAAGCGCCACCCTTTTGAAACAGGAGGAAGTAGCCTATGTCACCCTCAGTACTCTTCTTTACAACCACAAAAAATTTCATCAAAATCGGTCGAGCCGTTTTCTCGTGAAAAGAGGACAACTAAAGGACTATCAGCGTAACAGATAGACGGAAATTTTTCTAATGTGATTTTTGGGATCCTTGATGCATAACGATAAAGCTACAATTTTCTTTAAAAAGATCATGTTCGAAATGGCACACAACATGGTTATGCTTCCTTTGGTCGCTACTTGATTAAAGTAGCTACTCAATTGTCCTCACGAGGCTGAGTGCACCCCGAACTCCAAGCACAGAGCCGAAAGAACTTCGACCCCGCCGGGAATCGAACCCGGAACCTCCGGCACTCCGGCTTGTAAGGAGGTGCCATTAAATTCAAACCATTTTTTCTGACTCTTTCTTTCCAGATCTGATGCCACCACTCGACCTGATCCAGTCCATTCTAGTCTGAAACCATGTCCATCCCCCTCATCCGTCTGTAAAACCCATCCACACCTCC
>NW_007406062.1:0-703 GCF_000475195.1 Diaphorina citri | reverse complement strand
AATAATAATACTAATAATAATAAGAAATGAGAAGTCTTTCTAAACTTTTTTATTTGACTAGTTGAACGAACGAAATTCATTCTAAGTTTTAAATCGACAATTTTTTCCTTTAGTTTTTTTTCGAATAAGGCGTTTTGAGAAGTCTTTCTGAACTTTTTTATTTGACTAGTTGAACGAACGAAATTAATTCTAAGTTTCTAAGTTTTAATTCGACAATTTTTGGTACGTGTTGTGTTATAGGTCTGTGTTTGTGGTTTGTTTTCGTTTTAGGCGTTTTAACTCTGGAATCCCAGGTCGTTCACGCCGTTCCTTTAGTTTGTCTCTATCTTTCTTTCTTTTTCTTCAATTTTCTACTCTTATTCCGTCCCTCATAATACAAAGGGGCGTAACCCACATTTTTGAAAAATTTCAGGAGAACGAAAACGAACTTTTTCATGTAATAAGAATATGGCTGACGCCAGTTTTGAAAACAAACTACCTACCTATAACTCAGGATTGAGTAGGTGTTGGGTTACACTTGTTTGAGACATAAGAATAGAATATACCCTGCTTATACTGCCGGAATGAGACTGAAAAGTCCCTTTACTCCCGCATTCTAAGCCAGGTCTTATGTATTTTGTAAAATATTTTTAAATTTAAATTACAAATTATTAAATAGACCCTTGCTTGAATTTAAAAAAAGGAAAAAAAAAAAAAAAAAAAC
>NW_007406060.1:0-703 GCF_000475195.1 Diaphorina citri | reverse complement strand
CATTCAGGTACCTCTGTCTTGAAGTAGGTAATGCAAATGATGCAAGTTGTAGGCTGGAATAAAGGAAATTGGCTGTTTAAATTTTTAGCCACATTGGACCCCTAAAGACTTTTTTTTAACCAAGTTGTAAAGTTATTCAGATCACTGAATTACTGGGTTGTTGTCTATTATAATCATAAATCATGGGCTCCTAATAATTATCTAATTTAAATAGTTCTTTTATAGTATTGATCTGTCTGCTATCAGAGGTGCTTTTGAGGGCTCCGAAAAAAAGGAGTGAACACTGTGCAATCTTTTTTTTCTCCCCCTTTCTATTACGAAATCTGGAACTTCCGCTTTCTGCACAAAGGAAAGTAATGGGGGAGGGGGGGCTTATATTTCCCCTCTGTTAACTTTGGGATGGAGGTGTCAAATGGGTGGTATATGGAATGTTTGGAAGGGTGGGGGGTTTCACAAAGGAAAGAACCAGCGTGTTAGGTATTGAAAATGTTTTATTAATGTTATCAATTTCTGATTGGATTTGTGTTTCAAAATTTACAGTAAAATGTAGCAAGCTAGGCTCTAAGTATTTTTGGGTGCTTGAATAATTCAGTAGATTTGTATGACATGTTTTGTTAGTTGGTCTTTTTTCTCTCCTCTTTCTCTCCCCCTCCCACCTTCTATCTCTCTCCATCTCTTTCTTCTCTCCCTGTTTTTTTTTTTT
>NW_007406059.1:0-703 GCF_000475195.1 Diaphorina citri | reverse complement strand
TGTCATTCGTGTAGTGATGTAGTCCAATAACTTCAACTGTTTAGATTTGGAGTCTTTGAAGAGGTTTTTATGTTCACAAGATCATTTGCTAGCAAGTTTTCAGCACCTTTTTGATTTTCTTTCATAGGTAAGTCATTCGTTATTTTGACAAAGCCTGCTTTTGCTGGATGAATTATGTCCCAGGATAGCGAGGTCTAATGTTACCATTTCTCGAGCCGTATGGTTTGCGTTGTCTTGTTCCAAGCCCAATGTTTCCGAATGAAATATGAAATCATCGCTCTAGTAACATATAGTTCACACTCTTGTTACATTTACATAAATTACAAGGATCATAACTAAACTCATTTTCTTGCCATTTACAAATTTCATGTTTTTTGTCGTCCTTAAAAATACTGGATGGATTTGAAATTTTGTTTGAATTATTCGGATTTTTTCCTGGTGACAGCAGTTTGTTACATATGAATTGTACCATGTGAGGGCTAGCTAAAAATGCTCTGAATGCTTCCTTTGAAATTACATAAATTCAATTTTGACAGCTTTTACAGGCCGTTCACAAACAAATCTTGTCATATATGTAGTTTTAATATAAATTTGTAGTTTTACTAGAACTTAGTTTCCTGCAAAGAGACACCAGGTTTTTCTACCCATCACCCCGCTCTCACCCTGTCTGTTACACATTGTTGCTGTCTTGGTGACTGGCATC
>NW_007406058.1:0-703 GCF_000475195.1 Diaphorina citri | reverse complement strand
CCCGGTCAGATAGTGCATGCTGTGGTCTGCATGTGTTTTGCCCATCTCGTTGGCGGTTTTAACCTTGGAGAAATACTCGCGAGGGTTCCTGTGGGGGAAAAAAAAGGGCCTGAGGTTACTTATAGCTTACAGGAGGTTTTCTCTAAGAACATTGCAGCCGTGAGATCCTCAAGTACCTAGGTACCTTGGTAGGTACAATCAATCAATAGGCGTAGGGGAGAACCTAACCAGTCATCTCTGCAAGAGGCACCAAAAAAGCATATTTTTGTCAAAGCCTAGAGCTCATAGACAAAGTTTCAAAAGATGATATCAAATTGCATTTTGGCTTTACAGCTCGGTTCTGAGCTCACAGCATTGACAGTGTGTCAGGCTGGTCTGAGACTTCTCTTTTAAATTTCGGGAGTATAAAACCTCCGTTGTTAGGTAGAATTCCCTCTATCAAGCTTCTAGAAAAAGTATTCTTTACTGAAAATGCGGTGGCAATTATATAAGCACATGTACAGATATCAGCAGTCTTGATTTGACCACGCTAACACCCGTACCACATTCTAGTTGTACCTATGTATTTATTTGCCATTTACCTATTTGTTTGTTTTCTTCTGTCCAGATGGTCATGAACGAGCGGAGGTTGAGCACGATAGCTTCAAGAACAATGGCAGCCATGTCGCTTGGATTTATCGTCATGGTGACGCCTTGGACCATA
>NW_007406057.1:0-703 GCF_000475195.1 Diaphorina citri | reverse complement strand
CAGTTGAGAAGTTGCGGGTTCGATACTCCCCTGTGTCAACAAATTTCCCTTTTATTACATTTTTTTTATTTTCTATTTTTTTTCAAATACCTACGTATTCTGCAAATGTAATAGAAAGTCGTGTGATGTTCACACCAGATTTTTTTCACTACGAATGCATAAACAAGACACAGTTGATGAGCGGCAGCAGTGTTGTATTTTGGCAAAATATTCATTTCAATTAGGTACCTATCTTTTGTTTGTTGCTTGTTTTCTGTTATGTTGTACCTATGTTATATAAATAAAACAAAGTAGGTATCTTGTAAAAAAAAAAAAAAAAAAAAAAATCCAGGTTTTGACTGTACATACCTAAAGGTACAATGATCCAATAGTTATTATTAAAATCTGGATTTATCGAAACTCTAAATAATGTTATCCTAGGTAATTCGGCTATGAAACAAGTCTCGTTATTCTCACTTCAATGTCGATTTCGCAATAATAATCCCCAATTACATAATTTGACCTCTAAAAAACCGAATAAGAACCTGTATTTTATTGATAAAAAAAGTACCTTTTTTGCACCTATATACTGCCATACTACGTACCTATATGTTGTTCATTGAGGCTGCTAAAGTCATAATTCTTATTTTTTTCATGCTGTTTTGTTCATGTCGTCTTTTTTGCTGATAATTCATGGCTTGTCCGTTATCCTCACGAGATCATC
>NW_007406056.1:0-704 GCF_000475195.1 Diaphorina citri | reverse complement strand
ATCATCAAACAATATACCATAAGTATACCGCCATACCACCTGGGTGTCTACTAATAAACTCTACTATTAGTCAAACTATAGACCAAACTACGTGCCCGAGTGGTTAACATACTGGATTTGCTCACCGGAGGATCCGGGTTTGATTTCAGTAAGAGTCAATGTTATTGTGACTCAGTGCAAATAAAAATGGGACAGGTCGCTTTCAAGTGAAGCCTCGTGAGGAGGAATATTAAGTAGCGACCAGTAGTGGCATTAGACCAGGAGAAAAATAAAATTTCACAGTATAAGGTAGAAAAGAACCATCCATAAGGTAATTGCCCTTGTGGATGTTTCTTTTCGCCTTAATACTGTCCAAATTACAAATGTTAGTTAATACCTATGACAGGTTCTTTAACTTTAGCAAAAATCACAAATTCAATACTGTCGTTCATAATTGACCGAACGATAGTGAGGTCTATGTTTTGACTCGACCATTTTGCATTTGGTTTAGATGTTTCTTTGTTTGTTTATTTTTATTTGTTTGGATGTTCCGCTATAACTCCCGACTGCCTGGTCTGATTTTGATGATTGAATCAAGACACGTCGATTCTTGAAATTTGGGGTCCCAGAAATGAGCGGGACCAGAGCTGAGGGGGATTTTATGTTCTGCACGTTTCAGAGTCCAATAGGTGACTCATTCATAACTCATAAAGTCATAAAACATT
>NW_007406055.1:0-704 GCF_000475195.1 Diaphorina citri | reverse complement strand
TGTTTGTTATTATTCAACAAATTCATATTAGACACCTCATAGGGTAATTTATCAACTTTTCGTAAAGACCATGCTGGTCAGCAATCAGATCTTTTGGCAATCTGAGTACCTAAGAATTCTTGCAAAAGACACCAACAAGAAGTAATCTCAATCGGATGGTATGTACCAATATCAGTCATTACATTATCATCCAAACGGTACTTTCAGCAACGTTCAAGGTTCACCCTGTACCCAACTGTACGATATTAAAACCGTATCGAACATTTTGATGAGCTTTTACTGAACCAAAGCTCTGCAGATACTCCGGTCTCCGTATATCTCCAGCTTTGTATTTTTCCAATGATTAAGCTTCTTGTTCGGCTCAAAGTCACGGTTCCCTGAGTCCGCAGTAACTTCAGCGCAAAATCTCTACCAACGGTTAAGCACGAATGTACTTTTGCTGCTCTCAATCTTTTTATTATTAATTCGTGTCCCTGCTGTCCTCAATATGTAGTGAATCAGGTGGTCGAAGAATCCCTTCGAGTACCTATGTAAAATTACAAATAGCTCCTCCAAAAATCTCCGTCGTATGTACCTGCCTCAAGAAACAGTATGTGTGTCGCCAGTAATTTGTCTACGAAAATCAAACACACACACAACCTTACAGAAATGCTGCAAAGACAAGAGGATAGAGGAGCCGTGGGTTGGGGATGTCTAATTAATAA
>NW_007406054.1:0-704 GCF_000475195.1 Diaphorina citri | reverse complement strand
AATTTTGTAGATTCTTTTGTTTCAAAGATAGGCTTCAAAACTTAAATTAAACAAAAATTGAGTGGGTGAAACAAAAATGGGGCTCAACCAAATGACAATTTTTTTCGAGATAGAGTCCTATTCCGATGTGAAAGTACCCAAAAAAAGCATGGCGCACTCAAAAACACACAAAACGGTCCCTATAAATCCCCTAAAATGTCGCTCAAAGGTCGCAAAAAAATAACGTTGAAGCAGCCATGGTTTACGACCTCGCATGAACTTGAACTGACGTCATCACGAAAAAATGGCTGCCCGCGAAAATTTTGTGCGTTTCAAAATTCGAAAATTTCAAACGAAGATTTCTCCTCTTAGGTAGGAAGCCTCAAATGAAATTTTAAGCATTTCTATTGAAATCAGCGTGTTTCGAACTTCATTTATCAGCGAAGAAAAAAAAAAGTGGTTGAGCCCCATTGAACGTTTGGGTTGGCCCTTTAAACTTTGGTGGTGTAGACTAACTAGGGCCTGGATTTTTGCATATTTCGACGAAATTGGCCAGGACTAACTAAATTGTCTACTAGATCAGGAATTACTAAATTTTCTATGGGATCAGGAAATACTAAATTTTCTACGGGATCAGGAATTACTAAATTTTTTTTTAAAAGAGGTTTGACAGAGGGAACTGTAACTGCTATGGTCTTATCGTCCCGAAATCGAAGAGAGAAGGA
>NW_007406053.1:0-704 GCF_000475195.1 Diaphorina citri | reverse complement strand
CTGAACTGCTACTGCTAGTAGGATCTTTGTCTCAGTAATTTCTACTTCTACTGTTCACTGAACTGCTACTGCTAGTAGAAATTATCTCCCTTTGGTTTATTCATAGGATCATAGGCCTTCGTACAATGACCGCGTTCTCCATGATATTTTCCCAGTATGCTGATGAAGTGTTGACAACTCAGAATCAGAGCTGTAAGTTCGGATTTGAATATTCTAAAACCGGAATTTCGGATATCCAAAATCTGTTTAGCTTTCCAATCCAGATCAGTAATCCACGTACCCCGATTTACTATCAAAATACTCCATATCGAATTTCATGACATTCATGACAGTGATATTGATATATCATGAATTCATGACATTGCAAACAATCATGAATGACATTGAACTAGCATCACACCGCGCCGTATAAATCCTCGCAATGAAAACCAATCAAATCCCTCGGTGGGAATCTAAACCACCGCTGATTGCAGGAAAAATCCCTACATTCTCTCCCATAAAAACACTCGTAGTTTTCGAGTTTGAGGGAGGGGGAGGAACATTCCCTCCCTTACACCTACTCGTAGTTCTTCAGTTTGAGAGGAGGGAGGGGAGAAGGGAAAGGAGGGGAGGAATTCGCCCGCGGTTCTCTTCCATTCAACCAGAAGAACAAAACATTTTGACTATTCGACAGCGTATTGGAAACAGATAATAGGAGGAGAGGG
>NW_007406052.1:0-704 GCF_000475195.1 Diaphorina citri | reverse complement strand
TCTAGAATGTTGACCTTGTTTTTCACAAAGTTGACCAAATCAGAAAATGTGGGAAACTCCTTATCCTTGGCATCTTGTTCGAACTCCAAAGTCGTTTTGGGGTCCAGGACACGAAGACCCAAATGTAGTAGAATAAAATCCTCCAAATTCACAATTCCCAATGAGCGAATAGATTCGACAACAATGTGGAAATGATCCAGAAAGGTGCGAAGGGATACACCTGAATCTTTGGAAAGAGATTGGAAATCCAGCAATTTATTCATAAAATGGCTTGCCAGAGCACGCTTCTTTGAATACCGGTCTACAAGAGTTTTGTAAGCCAATGGATAATTTGCAGAAGTAAATGCTATTGTGTCAATCGACAGTAAGGCTGAGCCTTTTAGGTAGGTTTTCAGATATGAAAACTTTTGGATTGAACTTAGGTGTTCAGGAATATGAACAAGTTCATCAAATAGGGATTTCCACGATGGAAAATCGGTTATATTTCCATCGAAAACAGGAACCGTGATGGTAGGGAGTTTGACCCTAGGAGTCTCATGGTGAGTTGATGCATTTGCTGCTTCAGCAGTTTTATCTTCAATGATCCGGGCCTCATAAGCCTTAGCTTGGAAGAAAAGCTCTTCAAATGCCTTTGTAACTTTCAAAGTATCCACTCTTTCCTTTTCATCCACTGCAGCATTCAGCACTTCAATTTGCTCATTGAC
>NW_007406051.1:0-704 GCF_000475195.1 Diaphorina citri | reverse complement strand
AAATTAGGCTTTCAAATCTGAGCTTGGAGAAAACACTATCATGTAATTCCTCCAGAAAAATTGATTTTTCTTAAAAAATTGAAAGATTACATGGTACTTTGTGCATTGTGAAAAGCTTTAGCAATCTGATATCTCATGCATTCTGCAAACCAAGTTCATTATCTTCTATGTTTCATTACACAATTTATCGACATCGGGCATTATTTGATAATGATAACCGTTAAAGATTCCCACTAATATTACACAATTTATTGACATCGGGCATTATTTGATAATGATAACCGTTAAAGATTCCCACTAACTCGACAATCTTTCAGATTTGCATTTTAACATCCCATTTACTATAATCATTCATTTTCCTCTTTTGTGAATTTAACATTTTAACTTCAATTTCAAGTCAGACCTATACTTACTTACATTTTCGCTAGAACTTTAAGTAGCTTTTATCTTGAAATTTTCATGTTCTATTTTTATCAAACTAGCATAGGATGCTAGGACCAAACTTAAAGATACACTTAGACTAAAGTTAAACTGCTTGAAATCTTGATTTGTTTAAACTTTGGTTTGCCTTTCACATTACTCAAATCTTCAAAATCTAAATTGTAAATCACAGCATCAGGTATGAGCTTTCAAGCCCTTTTTGTACAGGATCTCTTGCATACTCAAGTGAATAGCTACCTACATGTTACACATTGCAGTAGGTA
>NW_007406050.1:0-704 GCF_000475195.1 Diaphorina citri | reverse complement strand
TTCTGTTCAGTGGCGTAGAATCCGTGACTGGAAGACACAGGTGGTTTTGTAACTCACGGATTGGTGGTTCGAAAAGGATCTAAATACTCCATAAAAAAAGTAAACCCCACAAAATAAAAGATCATTTAGGTTAGGCCAGCCACTCACTATCAGGTTGACCTGACGACAGGTATACCTGATAGTGTGTGTGTGCTCATCAGGTGTACCTGTCAGGTTTACCTGATGAGTGGCTGGCCTTAGAGTGGTTAAAGCCTCAAATAAATGAGAATAAAATTCCAAATCCTCGGCTGGGATTGAACTCGCGCCTCCCTGTTTACCAGGCGAACGTCCGAGTGTAATCATAGTTATGAAGACACCCTGTATTCCCCGCTTGATGGTTCAAGTACCACAGACGTTTAACAAATCTATCTATCTGTACAATCATCTCTTATATCATTCCCCAGATAATGTCGATTACAAAATCCATTAAAAACACATAAAAAAACAGCACAAATTGACAGACTTACGCCCGTTTCCGCCCTGTTCCTTAGTTTAAATTAGGCTTAATTGATTTTATTTTCACGAGTAGGTTGTTGATGTCGATTAGCCGTCGATTGATTGGTAATAAACTAATCAATTTCAGATGTGAGGAAATATCGAAATTGCGCCTACTCGTTCTCATAGAAATATGAGTGTTGTTGGAAATACGAGTAGGTTAGGTGGTA
>NW_007406049.1:0-704 GCF_000475195.1 Diaphorina citri | reverse complement strand
GGAATAAATAAATAAATAAATTATACGTATCTATTTATTTATTAAATTTTCAATCATTCCATTGATAATATTCAGCGGTAGGCATGGGATAACTCACAAAAGATCAAATGTAGAATAGGGAAAGCCAGAAATGCCTTCAACACAATCAAGACAGCATTCAAGAGTCACAACCTGAAACTTGAAACCAAAATATGACTACTAAGATAGTAAGATACTACATATTCTCAGTTCTTTTGTATGGAGTTGAGTCCTGGACCTTAACAAAAGCAACCACTCTTAAAATAGAAGCTTTCGAACTCTGGCTATACAGGAGAATCTTGGGAATATCGTGGACACAGAAGATAATAAATGCTGAAGTGCTGCGAAGAATGAAAAAAGAGCCGGAACCAGTGAAAACCATAAAATCCCGAAAACTCCAATACCTGGGACATATAATGCGGAACCACCACCGTTATGAGCTACTCCAACGCATCCTGCAAGGAAAAATGGAAGGAAGAAGAAGAATTTCCTGACTGGCAAACCTCAGAACCTGGTTTGAGAAGAGCTCAGCACAACTATTCAGGATTGCCACAAACAAAGTGCGCATCGCCATGATGATCGCCAAAATAGAAGCGGATTGGCACCCTAAGAAGAAGAAGAAGAAGAAGAAGAAGAAGAAGAAGAAAAATCTGGTGTGAACATCACACGACTTTCTATTACATTTG
>NW_007406048.1:0-704 GCF_000475195.1 Diaphorina citri | reverse complement strand
CTTGATGAAATCAAACTACTCAAGTGCGTACGAGACGGGGACGTGAACGATCCGTATCGAGAGAGAGTTGTGCAGCTGCTCGACGATTTCAAAATATGCGGCGTCAATGGTGAGTGAACAAAAAAGAGGGAGTTTTGCATTAAGCCCGTCACACATTGAAAGCGGCTTTTAGTCGCAGTCGCCTGAAAAACCAATTCTATGAGAATGATAGTCATTAACTCATTATAGGTAATCTACGCTCTACTAATATTTGCGTGGCCACTCTTCTAATTTGCGACAGGCCCTGGCCTTCTAATGACAAAACTCAAGGTCTGGAAGTTCTGAGCTTTTTTTTCTCATTTTAAGAGATTTTTTCATTCCCGAAATCAACGAGAGAAGAAGAACAGGCCAGGAGAAAGCTGGCCGTTCCGAGAACGAACATTATCTGTTTAGGATCAAGTTTGCACAGGATGATTGGTAATCAAAACCGCGACTTAGCGCGTACAAAGTAGGCGCGCTACCAACCAAGCTAACTAGGCTGACACACTTCCCTCTATCAAACGTCTTCGAAAATCAAACTTTAAATAGCTTGAAAGGTCTTTTAATTTTTTTGTCTCATCTCATCTCTCGACCATGAACTTATTATTGCTCGTTTTTCAGGTACTCACGTGTGCATGGTATTCGAAGTGCTCGGACACAACCTACTCAAACTTATTGTCAAGTCG
>NW_007406047.1:0-704 GCF_000475195.1 Diaphorina citri | reverse complement strand
TTACTTGCCTTGCCTGACGTATTTACTTTCATACCTTTACCTATGTACATACCTACTGGCCCGATATGTAACACCAGAAACTTTTTTGTAGGTACCGGATGGTTACCTTTCTCCACCTCTTTTACCTCCTTTCTTCAACATACTTTTCTTTGAGGTTTGCTCAAACTTTCGCAACAAAATGATTGTAACTCTTGCTCGTGACAAAATCGTATAAAATGCAATGATACCATGTTCATGGCACCATATTGCAATGTTAAATTGTTAATGCACCCAACAAAACACGGAGGTATTATTATGATAAGATTGATAAGTTATGCAAGCCACTACCACAACATATTTGACTGGGTAGGGAAAAAATATTACAATGTTGTTCTCATTCTCGCGATAATCAACTTTAATGACAAGTTGGCATTACTCAAAAGTTCACATTATTTTTGACAGCCCCATGCGGCTTGATAACACGAGCTTGGTGGGGGCAACTTTGGAAATGTTATTTGTTGCGCTTTTGGAGTTTATAGGTACATAGTTTGCGTGACCTTTGCGTGTTTGAAAACAACACGCAATTGTTGTGTTATGGACATTGTTAGTGTGATCTTCACCCCGTTGGTCTAGTAATCTAGTTCGTTAAAGTTTTGAACATTTTGAGGTGGTCGGTAACATTAACTGCCCTTTCACAGTCTCCAGGAATCTCTTGGTAAAATCCA
>NW_007406046.1:0-612 GCF_000475195.1 Diaphorina citri | reverse complement strand
TGAAAAGTCCCATTACTCCAGTAGTAGGCTATTGTGGTCAAATTCTCAAATTATATTGAGGATAAATTCCATACCTCGGCTGGGATTGAACCCTCGCCCTCCTGTTTACCTGGAGAGCGTCTTAACCACTACACCACCGAGGCAAAAAAGAAAGAATTATTAAAATATTGTATACGTACACTTCGCTTTGTTCTGAACTATTTTAATTAATGAGATTGTTATGAATATAGATTTGAGACTAGGTTATAGTCCAAATTCTTCGAGTGATTAAAAAAAAGGCCCAATTTTTTTGCAAACAGATCATATCCTATTGAATTCTGATACTTCTGACCAGATAAAATGTGTTAATTCAAACAGTAGTTAACATTATAATTGCTATTTTTTTCTATCGGTTTCGTTATTGTACATAAATGTATGATATACATAGGTAGGTAGATTTTTTTAACCCTATTCCAGAGGAGATTTAAGAATATGAAATATTAACAGCTCCCCATGCGCTAAAATACCATTATTTTTAGCTTTAATACAACAATTTTCCGATCTTTTATCTTTAAAATTCCTCAAAAGAAAAAAATGAACTCAAAAGAAGAATGTAAACTTTATATTGATTGA
>NW_007406045.1:0-704 GCF_000475195.1 Diaphorina citri | reverse complement strand
TGCCGTATACTACAAGTTGCAGTCTAGATGTGAAATCCGCCTAAGGCTGGTCTCACACTGCACGCGTAGACGCACGACGTAGCAGCCGACTACGTGCTGCTCAATGTCGCGTGTCTACGGGTCCACGGATCAAATGTTAGACGGTCTTATAGGATAAAAACAGAGTGGAGTGGAGAGCAAAGAGCATAAAGAGATTATAGAGCTTTTTGCTCTCAGTTCTATGCGATTTGAAGTCGTCCCTTTTCCGTCTATCGTTGCTTCCATCTACCTGCGCGATGCTATTTGCGCTCTTCTCTTCACTCTATTCTGTTTTTAGTTTTATTCTATAAGTTTGTGAAAATTTGTACGTGAGAAAGGGTCCATTCTTGGAGCTACCCCCGACCCCCCAGCCCAGGTGAGACTGAGAATGGCCCTGATGAAAAGTTATCTGGGTTAGAACATTCATAGGGCATGACCTGAGGCAAGCACAAACATAATGTAACCTACACTTCATTTATTTCTTGCAATCTCTACTTGTCCTGGAGACATGGAAAAAAGTTACGGCTTCGATCCCAGGATTTTTAATGAATGGAGTACATTGGAGTACGTGTAGATCTGATAGGTTGAGATTACCTTAGTATATAATATTTCCATTGAAACAACAATAAAGTTTTAACTGCGGTTAGCCTTAGCAGGTCAAAGTCACCCAAAGTGTGTGAGCCCTG
>NW_007406044.1:0-704 GCF_000475195.1 Diaphorina citri | reverse complement strand
ACCCATTTCCCGATTTTGAAAATTTGGACCGATTGCAATACTTTCTCATTACCTTGTATAGGTTCCCTATACGTAAAGAAAGTAAAAAATACGTGTGAAAGGATGAATTTTGAGGCAAAGTCACTAACGCTGAGATCGTCTCAGAGACATAGGTCGTAGGTCTGCGGTCTGTCGGGCGGTCTGAGGGTGACTGGCGGACATAATGTGTGTGGCGGAAATACCATGAGACCTGGAACTCGAGCTTTTTCCACCACACACGTTAAGATGGTATGACAGACCTAGGTCTGTGAGACGGCGATCTGTCAGACATTGTGAGCGTGAGTGACGGACATAACGTGTGTGAAGGAAAAAGCATCAGATCTGGATCTCAAGCTTTTTCCGCCACACACGTTAAGATGGTATGAGTGGCGGAAATACCATGAGACCTGGAACTCGAGCTTTTTCCACCACACACGTTAAGATGGTATGACAGACCTAGGTCTGTGAGACGGCAATCTGTCAGACAGTGTGAGCGTGAGTGGCGGACATAACGTGTGTGAAGGAAAAAGCATCAGACCTGGATCTCAAGCTTTTTCCGCTACACACGTTAATACGGTATGGCACATCTATGTAGGTCTGTCAGACGATCTTAGCGCAGTGTTGCCAGATTGATCCTCCCGAATTACCGTACACTGCTAGAAAATTTGAAAACTGCTAGAAATATC
>NW_007406043.1:0-704 GCF_000475195.1 Diaphorina citri | reverse complement strand
GGGGAGAATGGAAGAGGACAGAAGGGAGGAAGAGGAGGAATGAAAAAGAGGAGAATAAGAAGGAGGAGGTGAAGGAGGAGGAGAAGGACGAGGAATAAAGGAAGGAGGAAGAGAGAAATGGAGGAGGAGAAAGAGGGGGAATATAACGAGGGAAAGAGATGACGATGAACGAGTATTAGAAGAAGAAAAAGGACGAGGAATAGAAAGAGGAGGAAGAAAGAGAGGAGGAGGAGAAAGGAAAAGGAGGATGATATAAAGAAAAAGGAGCACTAAGTAAGATGGAAAAACGCAAAGTTTTGGGACGAACTGTAATGGCATGGAAAATCTTTTGTTAGTGAAGACCCAAAATCAGGGAAGGAAATCAGAAAAAAGTTCAGGGATGGAAATTAAAAGATTCAAGAAGTTTGAGAGCAACTTTATATTCGTACTTTGAATTTTATTGATACCGCGGTAGTAAAAACAAGTAGTGAATGTGACATCTCCACTAATGAAATGTTCATTGCATATTGCATACTTACTCCATAACACGGCGTTCATACAAATTGGCAAAATTGGCTTGGAGGATAGCACGGGTTAGATACTGCCAGCCTAGTTAGCTTGGAGGGTAACACAGCTGCATTGTAAGCGCTAAGTCACGGGTTCGATTCCCACCTAGGGCGAAATTTATCCTAAACAGAAAAAGTTTTTTTTTTTTTTTGGAACGG
>NW_007406042.1:0-704 GCF_000475195.1 Diaphorina citri | reverse complement strand
AGAGTTCAATCTTATTTCCACGTTTGTCATCAGAAAGTGTAAATTACAATCAATGATTTTATTATTTCAGAAGAACACCCCTAAAGTTTCTTAATCCTCATAAAAATTGAAAAATCTCTTTGGCACACAAAATGGACACCCGAAATTGACGATAGCCTTTTATAGGGGGAAAAATGCGCTTTTATCAAGTACGATAGCAGCAGCATTTGTGACTGAAATTAAAAGTGGCCGTAAAATACACAATACATTGTTTTTTTTTTTGTAGCAGGTAGAACAATGTTAAGTACACAGATTGGCTGTTGAGGGGCCTCGCCTTTGGACACCTGAAAAACACAAAAGTATTAATAAATATGCACCTTATTCACGTTTCTGAAAGCAACCATCTATCTTGGACTTATTTTGCATACCCTTTTGCAAAGTGGAAAGTTTTAATGGAGCGCGAACCTTGTCTTACCCCTTTTTTTAATGTTGAATTTATCACTTGTAAGCAATTTAACTGAACATTGAAAACTTGTGTTATTTTAATAGACATAAAAAAATCAATGTAGACAAGTGCAAGGTACTTATTAATTTTTCAGAGCATTCAACACCGATTTAATTGGAAACTGAATCAAATGCTTTTTCAAAGTCAATGAAACCCAATTTTGCGCAAGTATATTCTTTATTTCTTTACACCTGGGTATAACAGTGCTATTTCTTTGTTT
>NW_007406041.1:0-704 GCF_000475195.1 Diaphorina citri | reverse complement strand
TCGTGGCCTTTCCCACTCCTGGGACGATCACCAGTTTTGGCTGATTTAGGAAGGGTGATGAATAATTCAGAAGGGACAGTATCGTTGTTCATCAAGTCATCGACTTCATCTCTTGTTATGGGAGTCTGGAGATGTCCTGATACTACAGCAGATTGGACTTGTCGTGGGGGTTTTTGCCCGTCATCATCGGAATATGCTTCTTCTAATTCTTCATCGTCTCGATCAGGACAATCACAAAAATAATTAATGGCTTACCTTATTTTATAGTTGACTAGGGTTCTTGGTTTTCTTGTGCTTGTTCCTGAAATCATCAACTGTCTTGTCCCAAAGAGAAGGCAATTCGCAACCTCACAGCAATAATTAATTTCATTGATATCACCAAAGTTATCCGCAACATTAGTCCTCGAACGAAATTTCACAGGACTGATCTGAAATATTGCCCTATGACCTGCGAATTTATCCTTTAGCCCACTGTCTGTGTGTGCAACCTTATGTAACAGGTGGCACCTACAGAAGTCCTCGGTTTCTTAAGTTTTCGATTTGGTGTTGGTTCGTTTGATGGTCTGCTACGTTTCTTTCGTAGAAACATCAATTCCAGTGTTTCTTTTGATTGATTGATTAACAAATCAACGGGTAAAACCCATGTATATTTTTTTTTTTTTTTTTTACAATATTATGATTAGGTACTACCTATAAGATATGCA
>NW_007406040.1:0-704 GCF_000475195.1 Diaphorina citri | reverse complement strand
CTTGACCCCGCCGAGAATCGAACCCGGGTCTCCCGCGTGCAAGGCGAGTGCAGTGACCACTACGCCATGGGAGCTGACAAATTTGTCCAGTAGAACATGGCAAGAAGAAGATCTATTAGAAGTATTGGATGTTTCTTCACCGTGATGTGGAGAAAATTGGAAGGCAATACGGAGAGTAGAAAGCTATCCCAATATGACGTTTCTTCACCGTGATGTGGAGAAAATTGGAAGGCAATACGGAGAGTAGAAAGCTATCCCAATATGACGCGGGAAACTTTGCCCTAGACCACATAGCAAGATAATCTTTTTCTTGATTTCTACTTCAGCTAGCCTATGTAGCTTGAAGGGTAGCGCGTCTTCCTTGTAGGCGCTAGCTCGGGGCAGATTTTATCCTAAACAGATTAAGCTGATGAGTTTCTTCTATCCTGTCTTCCTTCTCTCTTCGCTTTCGAAATAACAAGACCTTAGCAGTTACATCCCCCCTATCAAACTCTATCGTCCACTTTTGAATCAGAATGAGATGGAACAATCCTAAAAGTCCGTTCAACCTTCAAACCAAACGTCAAAGGGTTGAAGTGTTTTTAAATGCAGAAATGCACATCTACCAACTCGTATGTAACTATGTATATCTTTTAGGTATTCATTCCGGAATCTTTTTCTCTAAAGTTCAAGACATTCTTTGGAAACTGTTCAGAATTTCCGAA
>NW_007406039.1:0-704 GCF_000475195.1 Diaphorina citri | reverse complement strand
TCTGTCACGTATAGAACGAGATGAATGCAGGGGTTCTTTGAAGCGTACGAACCTGGGAAATCATCAAAAATCAAATCAAATCATGAATTTTTGTGGTAAAGCAGAGAGCTTTTTCACAACTTGGAAATTGTGAACAGTGGTTATAAATCGAGCGGATTTCGAACACAATTTCATGTCTTCTGACAGTTTCATTTATCCATACAAGGTATGGTTTTGAGTCAGCTATGTGTGATACATTCCTAGAGTGTATCATGTCCATGATTAATGGAGTAGTTGCATTTGGGTAAAATGTAAGTATAAATAAAAGGTCGATTCCTGCGTAGAAAGTTGTGAATCCAAATCTGAGGTCAAAACTCCGAAAAAGTAACATTGAAAAAGCCGAAAATTCAACTTTTATTTGCCGTTCTTATGAAAAAGTTCAAACCGTAATGACGTCAGAGTTTAAGATTTTACCGGTATATATGTTTTAAAGCGATTTATCTTGCCTGCCATGTAGAAGGTCCCGGGTTCGAATCCCACCATCTATAGATAAAATATTTGCACTCGTATTTCGATTGCAAATATCTCAACGGGTTACTTTCTGGTGTTCTTGTGTTGACCCAGCACCTAAATGGGAAGTATTGCGTCTCTTCTCGCCCTTCTGATGAGAGGCATACTACGGGATGAGCATGCTACGACACAGACCACAAGAGTCTAATGTAGCA
>NW_007406038.1:0-704 GCF_000475195.1 Diaphorina citri | reverse complement strand
AAGAAGAAGAAGCATTTTCCAAGAAAGAAAAGAAGAACACGGAGGAGGAAAAGGAGGGGGAGGAGGAGAAGAAGAAGAAGATGAGGAGAAGAAGGAGGAGGAGGAAGGGGAGGAGGAGGAGGAGAAGAAGAAGAAGAAGAAGAAGCATTTTCCAAGAAAGAAAAGAAGAAGACGAAGGAGGAAGAGGAGGAGGAGGAGGAAGACAAAAAAAACTTCGGTCAATCGAAAATTGTCAAGGAAGTTTTCTCATCTTTTCCATGTCTAGCTTGTTTTGCAGCATTCCCATTTCCATGCAGTCCATTCAATGGAATTTCCATGTCATTGCAATTATGTCCATAATGTGTAGAGTTAGTCATTCGTTTTTAGCTTCTCTTTTCACCATTTCCTTCATCATGGGTGCCAGGTTCTAGGTGGTACTAAGGACCATCAAATTGACATCCTAGTTGTCCCAGCCTAGGTGGTAAGTAAATACCTACTTGTGTACAGGGTGACCCAGCGTTACCTGACGATTTTTATTTGTCCATACCTTTGTTATAAGTTATCGTAGCTTGTTGAGATGAACATCACTGACTTTAGAACAAAATAATCTTTCGTTACAATGTAGTCGTGGACCCCGCAACATCGAACTTTCGCCGTGGTGGCATTTCTTTGAAGTAGTGAATTTTTGACTATTGCTCAGAGAAAGTTTCGCACCCATTTTGATT
>NW_007406037.1:0-704 GCF_000475195.1 Diaphorina citri | reverse complement strand
TGATCTACTGGAAATTAGTGTATTCAACGTGCTATCGCCCCTGGCACTCGAGGATTAACAATAATCAATCAATATTTTTTTGTGTATTTGATACAATAAGTATGTTCACAATTTAAGGACGGAAAACAATAATAAAACCGATTCATGTATTTCAGGACTACAAGGGTAACTTTACCGAGGAGAATATTATCGACTGGATATTGAACAACCTCGGCAGTAAACCCGTCTCTTGGATTAACCTATCTGGTAGTAAATCCGTGACTCTGAATTATTATCTCAAGAATGAAACCTCCCTAGTCCTGTTTACGCCGAGAAATTTGCTGAGAAGTGAGTATGAAAGATGTACACACAAAGCCCAAAGTGGCGGAGGTGTAAGGCGACCTTAACCTTGAGAGAAGGGCTGTTGGAATACGAGTAGGTATGATCGAATAGAATAAAATATACCCTGTTTATACTTCCGAAATGAGACTGAAAAGTCCCTTTACTCCCGCAGTCTAAACAAGGTCTTATGTGTTTGGTACAGAAAACCCAAGAGGTTTGATAGAAGTAACTGTAACAACGAAGGCTTATCGTCCCGAAATAGAAGATAGAAGGAGGGGTAGGATTGGAGAAAGCCGGCCGTTCCGAGAACGAACCATATCTGGTTAGGGCAAACCTCGTCCCGGGCGGTAATCGGACCCACGATCTAGGCCTTACAAAGCAGG
>NW_007406036.1:0-704 GCF_000475195.1 Diaphorina citri | reverse complement strand
GATTGTTTAATTCATTTTTAACTCAAAGTATGGTCGGATAGTGAATAATAAATAATCATAAATAATAAAAATATCTACATAATACATTAAAAATGGATTTTCGATAAGATACGTACCTCACAAACCAGGCTCTCCAAACAAATGCCTAAATATGAGAGGTGAATCAAACGAGAGATAAATATAACAGAGGAAAAAATAATTATGTCTTTTTCCAAATCAGTTCAATTCGAGATCAGGGAAAACTCGTCTACTTCTTTCTTCTTCTTTTTTAATTGTTACTTTGTATTTTATTCTTATTTTTTCACAACCCAAAAAACCAAGTAAACTAACTTCTTCAAAAAACCAAGTAAACTAACTTCTTCAAAAAACCAAGTAAACAACTTCTTCAAAAGGTCCGAAAAAAGGCAAGTGGAAACTCAGTTTAATCAATCCAACGGAATTTCCCTCAAAAACCGAAGAAAAAAAACAGGCAAAAATCGTCTCACTCCAAACAAACCTGAGAACTTAAACTTGATAATTGGAAAACGTCAAAGATGCTTTTTTATCGGTCTGTCTGTGTGTCTGTCTGTCTGTAAACAAAATATCTCGAGAACGGTAAGAGCTAAAGACTTGAAATTTGGTATGTTGCTGTAAAATGTGACAAGGATGCGACACGAAACTTTTGGTTAAGACCGGTGCAACGGTTGGCGGCATTTTACCGCTTT
>NW_007406035.1:0-704 GCF_000475195.1 Diaphorina citri | reverse complement strand
TGCAGCAGTTCAGCCGAGAACTGGAGAAGTTGACGCTGAAGCACACCAGTGAGCTGGAAAAGAAGGTAAGTCAGCAGATTATGAAGCTAAGGCATAGGATGAGTCAACAGAGTATGAAGCTAAGGCATAGGGTGAGTCAGCAGAGTATGAAGCTAAGGCATAGGGTGAGTCAGCAGAGTATGAAGCTAAGGCATAGGATGAGTCAGCAGAGTATGAAGGTAAAGCATAGGATGGAATTATTTCCGTCCGTCTGAGCTAACATTTAGGGATGGTAAGACATCATAGGGTGAGTCAGCAGAGTATGAAGGTAAGACATAGGATGAGTCAGCAGCAGAGTATGAAGGTAAGACATAGGATGGAATTATTTCCGTCCGTCTGAGCTAACATTTAGGGACTATCAACACACAAATAATGTATGTGTGTTGCAAATGTCGGGATCATTGACCATTAGGCCATTTTTCCTCTCGCATCCCAATATATCCCATTTTTCCTCTCGTCAAGTCGTCATGCGTCCCAATGTAAAATACACACAACATACAAATAAATAATAAAAGACAAAAATCTAAGATGTATTCATTGTGAATAATACGGGGCACGGTTGGTCCAGTGGTAACGCGCTTGCTTAACATGCAGAAGGTCCCGGGTTCGAATCCCACCATCGACAAAAATTTGCACTCGTTTTTCGATTGCAAATATTTCAACGG
>NW_007406034.1:0-704 GCF_000475195.1 Diaphorina citri | reverse complement strand
TCAACTATCGATAGCGTTCGATAGTCAAAACTATCGATAGTTATCGATAGTGCTATCGATAGTTCTCCTCCTCTATCAAAAACTCGGAAACATCTGAAAAGAAAAGTGGTTTTTGGTTTTAATGGTTTTTGAATTTTGAAATCAAGTGAAAAAATCCCAAAGTCCTCTCTCCTGTTAAGCTATTAACGTTTCTTTAACATTCTTACCTTAGTTCCACACCTGGATGGCATCCCCACCTCCAACGAAACCCCCACGGGGGGTTAAACCACCCAAAGAAACCGTAAGTGAATCTACATCAAATTTGGGGGTGTTCTTTCAGATTCATTCCCAATAGATCCTGAGGAACTTCAAAATCTAGGAGAGGTTTGATAGAGGGAAATGTAATGTCTAAGGTCTTATCATCCTGAAATTGACGATAGAAGGAAGACAGGACAGGGAAAACCAGGTGGTCCAAGAACAAACCTTATCAATTTAAGATAAAACCTGCCAATGGCAGGAATCAAATCCAGAAACTAGGACTTCAAGGCAGATGTGTTACTCTCCAATCTAACTAGGCTCATTATTGCTCATTATAAATAGGTACATTAGATTTTTTTTTATATATATATGAAAATTTTAGTGGGCAGATAATAGAAAAGCTTTTAAATTCCAGTATTTCGTTCAATTTTCAGAGTGGTCTGCTCATGTCCGTCATACGCACACTA
>NW_007406033.1:0-704 GCF_000475195.1 Diaphorina citri | reverse complement strand
TTTCTCGCTTTGAGTTCATAGGTCGTCGCGACAAATTTCGAGATCAGAGCTCATTTGTGTGAGAAAATATGAAAAAAAATCCCCCAAAAATCAGTTTTTTTGGCTTTATGGTTTTCTGGACAAAATTTGCACCACTACTTTCGTGTTCCTGGTAAAAAGACCTTTAATTTGATATATAGGTCGACCAGGTTTGGATAAGTCCTTCTATGGGGTCAGACAGACTGACAGACAGACACCGAAGCGAATACAATAGCCCGTCCACTATACCTTTTTTTTTTATTACTATCGTAATAATAAAGGAAGGACGGGCTAAAAAGAAACAAGTTCTGAGAACGAACCTTATCTGTTTAGGAAAGGTCGCCCCGGGCAGTAATCCAACTGGCAACATAGCACTTACAAGGCAGACGAGCTACCCTTCAAGCTAACAACACTGGCAAAAATATCTATTTACTTTCAAGTATTCCAGAGTTTTTTCCCTTCTAAATACCTCAAGGAAGACACAGCTTCTGATGAGGAATAACAAGATGATGACGAAACAGAATGGCTTGAAGTTGACAGGGGGAAAAAATCCCAAGAATATGAGGGAAAGAAGAAGAGAAAAGGGAGGGAAACGGAATGGAGGAGGGAAAAAACGCGACGGAAACTTTTCTAAATAATAAAAATCGGATGAATATTACCCCTTATGAAAACAAATTAGTGAGAAA
>NW_007406032.1:0-704 GCF_000475195.1 Diaphorina citri | reverse complement strand
ACAGAGGCCGGACCTCTTGCCGTTACCTGTGCAAGTGTTTGAGATGGTAAGTGCTGAAAGCAGTTTTTTCCCCTTTTTTACGAAGAGTTTTTGTTAATACACCTTTTTCCTTGGCGATTAGTAGCCCAAAGGCCCAGTGTCCAAAATTTTCAACTTTTTTTTGTAGTCCAAATCTTTGGACATTTCTTTGTAGTCCTAATAGCCCAGCGTAAATGTGTACCTTGTAGTCATAAGGGACATAAAGACTCAGTGTCCATAATTTCGGACATTGGGCCTTTTAAGGGGCCCTCCATCCACCTCTGGTTGGCAATTGAAAGAGGACATTGGACCTACAAGCCTACACCAGCTAGGCCTCGTTTTCTCGCGCATAACACGCATTTCCCTGATTTCCCCTTATGTTTTCAGGTACACTTGGGCACTTATCAGAGGTCTCTCGTATCAAAATACTCGAGACTTAGCTGTATTCTACAACTAGACACTGCACTTGCTCAACAAGGACATAGAGAGGTAAGTTATCATGAACATTTTTTGTCAGGGAGAGAATGACTTTTCTTTCAAGATGTTTGACAGGGGGAACTGTAATTGCTATGGTCTTATCGTCCCGAAATCGAAAAGAGAAGAAAGACAGGATAGGAGAAAGGCAGCCTTTCCGATGTATGAACATTATCCGTTCAGGATAAAATCCACCTGGGGCAGGCATCGAA
>NW_007406031.1:0-704 GCF_000475195.1 Diaphorina citri | reverse complement strand
TGGTGCTCTCGCTCAGTAAACAAGAGACAGCGGGTTCGATCCCAGGTGCGTTCCACCCCCTTAGGTGGGGGATGAGCAGAGCACCTCTCATCACAAAGGAAGAACAAACGATAAATGTTTCCTTCCATTTTGCGCGCTACCTCACCCCAATCTTCTCACCCTCAGGGTTAGGGTGAGAATATTTCACCTTGGATTATATAGGATCGCTCGCTATGCAAAATCCACCCTGTATTACAGGCATGGAATTGAATTTTACAATATGGCCGAGTGTTGAACATTCGAATTCCGGTCGGGAACGAAAAATGTGTGACTTGTAGGTGTGTAGCTTAGTAATATGTAGGAATAGGGTGTAAGATTGTATACGATCGAAGTAGGAAAGAACCTATGCACGTTTTTGTGGCACAAAAGATTGTTTGACTTGACAAATCATCATCTGATTCAGGATTCAGTTATGTATTTCATCATTCATGAAAATGAAATCATTCATGAAAAACTTCAAACTTAGAAAAACAGACAAAATTAACTGAATTACCACAAAAAATAGTAAAAAAAAACAGGGTCCAAGTACTGTGCAAGAATAAAATTACCTATACTTATCCAACCCTGGGTCAATAGCATGGGAATGTATAGAGGGGTTGAAACACTTGCAATAGGAGGTGGGGGTTACCCCGTACTGAGATCATCCTCCCACCCCCAACCTACCT
>NW_007406030.1:0-704 GCF_000475195.1 Diaphorina citri | reverse complement strand
TACACTATACTCATAACTTATAACCATAAGTATCTTCATGTTAAATTTATGGTAGGTAGGTAGGTATGTCTACTTACCCAAATTCATACATTCCTAGTTTATGTCTCTTATCTAGTAATTTCGGCACTAGGCACCTGTATCATCCCCTCACCATTGTCTATTATCACAAGTTTATGACTACTGATATGTACCTACCCTCCAGGAGATCCATTTTCAGTTTATGACTACTAATATCTTCAGGACATTCATAATTTTATTCCTTTGTCCTGTGTTCTAAAATTATCCTTCAATCTATCCTGAATGTGGTCTTGCTGTCGATTGCCTTGTCGAAATTTACCTACCACTTTCGAAGTTGATTAGTCACGAGAGTCTATAAATAGGTTATATCTTGCTGTCGATTGCCTTGTCGAAATTTACCTACCACTTTCGAAGTTGATTAGTGACGAGAGTCTATAAATAGGTTATAATTTATGGAGAAAATTTTAAATTCCCCTGCGAGCTCTACCGAAAAATGAGAAAGAAACGAGAGCGAAGTTAAGTACTTGGAGAGAAAAAAAAGCAAAAGAGAAAAAAAGCAAAGAGGAAAAAAAATAGTTAATATCCATAACTCTGTGTTTTTCCACTGAAAAAAAAGGTTTATCGCGAAATTTATTTCAATCATCTCTGGCAGACTGCCATGGACAATTTTTTTCCACCCATTTTCC
>NW_007406029.1:0-704 GCF_000475195.1 Diaphorina citri | reverse complement strand
TAGATATAGGGAAGAAAGAGAGAGATTTACACTCAATACAAAGGTAGATACGTGGAAGTTGTTCAAAATATAGGAGATATTAGAAGAGGAATACACATGGAACAAAGAGGCGAGTACAATAATGAAGGAAGGAGGGAAGGAAAGGAAGGAAGAAGGGAAATATAGAGATATTATTAGAAGAGGTATAATACACTACACATGGAGTACAATAATGAAGGAAGGAAAGAAGAGAGGAAGAAAGAATTGAAGGAAAGGAAGGAAGAAGAGAAGTAGGGGAGGAAGAGTATAATACACTACACATGGAGTACAATAATGAAGGAAGGAAAGAAGAGAGGAAGAAAGAATTGAAGGAAAGGAAGGAAGAAGAGAAAAGAAAGGAAGAAGAGAAGTAGGGGAGGAAGAAAGGAAGTAGGGGAGGAAGAAGGGAAGTACTATGTAATGAAGAGCTAGCAAGAAGTATTTGAAGCGGAATCATTGAGATGTGAGAGAAGTAAGCACAATGTGAAAGCTACGAGATTATGATGTATAGTTCTGTTCCAGTGAAGTGACTACAGAAAATACAGTTCAGTTCCTCAGTGGTGTAGTGGTCAAGGCGCCCGCTTGGTAAAGAGGAGGGCTCGGGTCCAATCCCGGCCGAGCATGGAATTTCAACCTTAATTATTTAAGTTATATTTTTTTTTCCAAAGAATGTAATTTTATTTTGT
>NW_007406028.1:0-704 GCF_000475195.1 Diaphorina citri | reverse complement strand
TGCCGTGTGTATGTGAGAGAGGGAGAGAGTTTTCTGAGAGTGGCATTTTCGTCATGGTTATAATTATGAGGGATAGACCATTAATGTTGAAAGCCCGGTTACCTTTTAGTCTGTTATCAATTTTATCATGATATTGTGTAGGAGAAGATTGTATAGAATGGAGAACCCTGAAAAATCTAGTTTTCATTTTCTCTTCTAGGCCTACAAAAATCAATTTCTTAGATTTTTGATTGTTGTGAAATTGTGTAATATACTTTGTTGTATCTACTCTTTAAATTCTGATTCTCATAGCAAAACTGGTCGTTACGTCACGTCAAGCCATGAAAATATGTAATAAATTAGGTACCGTCAATTGGGACATCAAAGTGATCAATTTATAATCAAGACGTATTCCACGCGCTTTCCATCATCGGAATCAAGCTAGTGCGTCTTAAGTGACATGAGAATCCTCAGGGAGTCATATTACATCCAAACCCCTATAGGGCTGAAACCCAAGGGTGTTAATTCTATTGCTTCCTAACAACTTTAACATAAAAGAAACTTTTCTTTCATAGCATGACTACAGGAGTAAAAGTTTGCCTTATCTTATCCGCGGCGTTAACTAGGAGCACATTCATACATGTTTGAAATTTCTCCAATTTAAAGTGAAAGAACCATTGTATGATTTTCTCGCGAAGAAACTGTGCAACGTCTAAGAAACAAAA
>NW_007406027.1:0-704 GCF_000475195.1 Diaphorina citri | reverse complement strand
CAAGATAAACACCAACACCACCATCAAGTACAGTAGAACCTCGATTATTTCAACTAATTGGGACCGGGGGTAGTTGAATGGCCGAGGTTGAAATGATTACTTTCTATGATCTTTTCCTCTGATAAAATAGGATATCCTTTGAAAGATGGAAAAAACAATGGATATTGGAGTTGAAATAATAGAAAGTTGAAATAAAATCGAGGTTCTACTGTACAACAGCAAAAACAACAACACCAATATCAAGTATATCAACAATAATAGCAAAAATAACAATCACAACAGTCAAGCATATAATTATGACCTCGATGGAAAAAAATTGGTAGCCAAAAATCATTTGTGGACTGACAGGCTTTAAAGAGGCGGTTGTCCGATCTAAATCCTGATTGGTGGATCGGTTTGACCGGAAACAGGTTGGCGAGTACGCGAGTAGGTTTATATGTTTATTGATGAAACGCTTTGGATTTTGGACCTGAAATTCTGATTAGGAGACTCAGAGACTTCTCTTTGGATTTTGGAAGAGGACATGGTGAAAATTTTTTGGAAGACATGGTCGAGGTTAATGTCCCAGACATTTGGTGTTTCCGTGACATGTAGAACTTTGAGAAAGAGGGTCCCTTACAGCACACGTTTGATGAGTGATTTATCAAAACATCTTGCTCATATCGTCAGCAAATTACCGTCTCCTAAAAGAAAGGTAAAAGTGA
>NW_007406026.1:0-704 GCF_000475195.1 Diaphorina citri | reverse complement strand
CTGATCAGGTGTAATTTACAGAAGAAGAACATGGCTGAAGAACCTAAAGACATGGTTCTCCAAAACCACTGAACTAGTGCTTTCGAAAAGTACCTTCTTCTGAAGGTAGCACCTGTACTAAACTATAGGAAATCCAAGAAGGCGCGCCATCGGAATCCGTTTCCGAAAGGAAAATACAATCATAGTCATCATAGCAAGGATGGTTGCCAAGGACACACAGCATTTCCGATCGCAAACCAAAAACCTCCAATTTCCCAAGCCTTCCTGTTCTATTTTGCGACCCAAACCTCTTGTTCCATTTTTCAACCCAAACCTTTGGTTAAATTTTGTGGATCCTATTAGACACTAACTTTGGAAACCACTGCGATTCTATTACATTGGACTGCAATCTAGTGTTATGATTTGAACTCCATTCCGGACTTGCTACCATGCCATCGGCAGAGTTGCATGTGGATACGATCCTATTTGCATATTCGCCATGCAAGTTTTTGCATATTTTGTCATGCAACAATTTGCATTGCTAGACATACGTACCTACAATTCGTATGTGTAGAGTATCTCTGTGCTATAATACTGGACCATGGTTGTCACCATGCAAGTACGTAGGTAGCCGAGTACCTAAGTTCATAAGATGGTACCTCTATTGCTGGCAGGAATAAATTCTAAAAGAGGCTGGTAAACGAGCTAGAAGACAGTCCATTTTT
>NW_007406025.1:0-704 GCF_000475195.1 Diaphorina citri | reverse complement strand
TCCATACCAAATTTGGTGCTTTCCTGAATAAATGCAGCTTTTGGCCAAAATTGTGACGTTAGGCCACCCACTACAACAAACCCACAAGCTTTGAAGCATTGAAAGGTGAAATTGAAAGTTGCATCAACGAGATACGACCTGGTTTCCTTGAATTTGTCATCGAAAATTTTGTCAAAACTGTCAAAAGGGAACTAATGTACCATCAAAGTCGAGGAAGTTATTTGTCTGATTACTGTTCCATATAAAATCTCAGAATGTTTACTTCTCAAATCATCTAAGAAGTCCATTTTTTTCCACGGAGAACCATGCTTTATTAAACAATCGAATCTTGCGTTCTTATTCGGACACCCTTTATTAGAGAGATAGGATGGGTTATAAATTATAAATAGTGAAAATTCTCTGGTCTGTCAAGTAAATGCATTGTTATCCACGTAATTATTCTAATTCTGGTTCTCTGGGCTCTTGTCCATGAGAAACCACGGGAAGTCAGAAGACATAAAACCACTTGACGTCTTCCTAATGTACTTAAAAGGTGTGACCACGGTATGTACTATGTAGGTATGTGCGCGTGTACGGTTATCTAATTGTTGGCGTAATTAGCACCCGTATACATTCCTTACAAGTATGAGAACAATTGATGATTCTCATGAAAAATATAACTGTCCAAATGTATTTTTTTCGTAAAGATCGTCAAAAATAATAAA
>NW_007406024.1:0-704 GCF_000475195.1 Diaphorina citri | reverse complement strand
TAATTGCTGGGTCGCGGGTTCCCACCCGGACGGATTTTATCCTGAACAGATAAGGTTCGTTCTCGGAACGGATGGCTTTCTAATATCCTGTGTTCCTTCTCTCTTCGCAATCGGGTTGATAAGACCTTAGCAGTTACAGTTCCCTCTGTCAAACCTCTTGAAGAAGAAGAAGAAGAAGAAGAAGAAGAAGAAGAATACAGTTCCCTCTGTCAAACCTCTTGAAGAAGAAGAAGAACACATTCAAAGCTTTTATGTTTCACCTTCTCGCCTGGATTTGAACCAGCTAGGAACTTCTCAGAAACTGAACTACTTAGTCCAAAAAACTGAAAAAAAAATCCAAAAATGTGGGTTAATCCGGTTTACCTCTTGGCCCATCATATTTCCTCCATGCAAGAAAGAAAGAAAAAAGAAATCTGTACTAAAAATCCCTAATAAATTCCATTTATTTTTTATGTATTTTATAGGTATTTCCAATGCTGCTGCCCAATTTTAAGTTCCCACTTGTTGTTCGAAAAAAAATCGTGTCGTGTGTAGTGGAAACACTCATTTAAATTACATTGCCCACGGACATTCGAAAAAAAAATCGGATGAAAATCACGACAAGTGGAAATGGACCTTTAGGGGACAGTCCATTCGTGTCAATTCGGGTGTCTAAACGATCGTAATCTTCGGGTCCCACGTGAAATACCCCCACGGCTCATAGC
>NW_007406023.1:0-704 GCF_000475195.1 Diaphorina citri | reverse complement strand
TGACTCCTTAAACAAACAACCTGAAACAGCCATCGAACGGAAAAATGTTAAAACAACACTTGAAAGAAATAAAGAAAACTTACAAAGAGTATACTTAACGTATAAGGTACCTTAGAAATCCTTAGAATAGGTAAGCAGGTATAAGGTAGGACCTTTTAGAATAGGTACGTACGTATAAGGTAGATATAGACATTTTAAGGTAAGTATCTACCTCTACCTAATGCCTACTTGAAAGGCAATCTAAAAGATGGTATTAGGAAGGAAGAAGGACTTGCGGCCTTAATGGAAATTAGGTAAGTAAAAATGCTAAAGGTCTTTGAATCATTATTAGTTATTTTATCACTAAGTACTGACTATGCTATTAAGATTTTTAATCACATTAAGCTTAATGGTGTTAGGCTAAACTATAAGGTAATTATTGTTTAAAGAATAAGGGACTTTGAGAAACAACAGGAAGGAATAGGGATAAAACGAGTGACAGACACCGAAGCGAATACAATAGTCCGTCCCTTGTACCTTTTTATTACTATTGTAATAATAAAGGAAGGACGGACTAAAAATACAGAAACAGAAAGAAGATGAGAAGAATAAGAGTAAATACAAAATGCGGGGGAGTATCCCAAAAGAACAATTTGGTAAAAATCGGACTGTCACTCATCCAGATATCAACCAAAGTCAATGTTGCTTCAAACTTCGGACTTAGA
>NW_007406022.1:0-704 GCF_000475195.1 Diaphorina citri | reverse complement strand
GTTGAAAAGGCTGTGCTTGCAATTCCTACAAATCTAAAGATTCTAAAGAGATAACAATAAATTAATGAAAATTAAATATACCTACACAAATACACTGGAGTCTTTGATAACACAGAAACTAAAGACCAAGAAGTGCAGGTTGCAATTGCAACTGAAGTGTGGAGGAGTGCAACCTTGCAAAACAAGGAGTACAGAGGGGAGTGTAGACACACAAAAGGACAAGTTGACAAGGGATATTTCTAATCCTGTAAAGTCAAGACTTAGCATATCAGGGCTGTGTTCAGAAAATGGGAAAAAGGAAAAATATGTACCTGTTAAACTTTGAGACTCGCATTTAGTAAAATCTCACAATTTTAGTGACTTTTTCTATAAACAATAACCAATAACTCCTCTTCGTCCAAATAATTTCATCTAATAATGTAGGTCGTCTTTGAACCATTTTATCTATCGTACTATTGTATGTTACCTAATTATCTATAAGTCTCTATCTGCTACCTAGCTTGTGCTTCCTTTCAGAAGTTCCCTCCTTGAATCCAATATTAATTTAGGTACTAGTGAACTTACAACATACCTACCTAAATATTACCTCGCCCCTGACGAAAATATATGCACTGAAAGCTCAACAGTACAAAATGTATTGCAAGCTCAGGAAAACTTTAAATCCTAAATCCGTTTAAGACGTCAAGAACACAACACATTTCCCT
>NW_007406021.1:0-704 GCF_000475195.1 Diaphorina citri | reverse complement strand
TACGTGAAATTGAAACTCATTCCGGACTCGGATAACATCAAGAAGAAAACCAAAACCATCAAGTCCACCCTGAACCCGGTGTGGAACGAGACAATCACCTTGTAAGTTGTTTTTTTGGTACTTGTTCAGAAGTTGTACCCTAGAAGTTATTAAAAAATAGACTTAACAAATGACGAAGAAAAAATCATTGGGTACTTTTTGTTGTTAACACTTTTGGTACATGTTCAGAAGTCACGTCAATAGAAAAGTGAGCTATAAAAGAAGCAGTCACAAATGAGCAGTGACCAGTGTTATTATAGGGTTTATTAAAAAAAAAAAAAAAAAAAAAAAAAAAAGGAGTGCCAAGTTTTTTTTTGGGTTTTTTAAAAAAAAAAAAAAAAAAAAAAAAAAAAAAAAAAAAAAAAAAAGCTTCCTTTTTTATTGTTGTGGCTTCTGAATATATACCGATATTTTTTAAACAATTGTTAATTTTTATTTTGACAAATCATATTACATGAACAAGGATTAGAGAGAAAAGCATCTGTAGGTATAGTGTAGAAAAGTATGTGTATAGGCCATCGAGACGATTTTTGTGGCCCGCGAAGCTTTTTGAGTGAGCGCTCTCGGGCTTGATTGTGCCCTTTTACCATGGGGTGGACTACGAAAATGTGGAGCATCCCCCCCCCCCCTTAAATACAAAAATCCTGGATACGGGCCTGCTCCCC
>NW_007406020.1:0-704 GCF_000475195.1 Diaphorina citri | reverse complement strand
AGAACACTTTTTATTAATATTTGGGTTTTTGTTAGAAAAAATATTTTTAATACTTAGTAATCTAAAGTTAAATGATTTCCGCTCAATAACTCAGACACTTTTTTTTTTTTTTATAGAAGAATTAAATTTATAGCAGTGTTTTTAAAGGTTTTTAGGGAGCTTTTGTAGCTTTGTTCGTAAATTCGACTGCGCCAAAAATGAGTTGGAGGACTCAAAATGTGTTTTTAAAAAAACAAGAATTTTTAATGCCGAAATTTCGGACTTTTTATTTTTAAAATTATTTATTATAAAATTATAATATTGAAAAACTTAAGAATACGTTGTTGAGAACACCAATGCTCGATGCAAGGAGAACTGACTTGGATCAGGATAAAGAATAGTAGCTAAGATGGAAACTGCTGACTGATCTTAATTATTTGACAAGGTAACCAATTTTGGGTACATAACTTATATACAGCCCCTTGTGTAACTGATTCACTCACTCACTGACTCACTTACTCATACTAATTCTAACCCACTTCTAGATGGGCTAGGAAGATGCGGTTTTCACCATTGGATTCCTTATTTTTTGTAGGTACTGGGAAAAATCGAAAACCCCCGAAATTCCAAACCGTTCCCGAGATATTTTTTTTTTTTTTTTTTTTTTTTTTTTTCAGCGCGACCGTAAACAAGGGAGCGCGAAGCGCGACCCCATGCACAACCCC
>NW_007406019.1:0-704 GCF_000475195.1 Diaphorina citri | reverse complement strand
TTCTCGGTATCTTCTGAACGATGATACTTTCGTTGTTACAGTTCCCTCTATCAAACCTCTTGAGGGGGAAAAATCCATTACATTGTCTTTTAACCGTTTGTGGCCAAAATGACGTCACACTTACGCGGTCTCTTTGATTGATACTTACAAAAATAAGCAGTATTTTTGATTGATAATATTGATACTTACAATAATAATATCGATGACATCTAGGCCTAGTCTCTGTTTACTCTCCTGTATAGACGCTTTGATCCGGGGCACCTTGTAGTCAAAATCAAACTGATGATGATAGCGGCCTATCTTGGTGGAAATGTAGTAGCTTTCACGGGGGATCAGTTTGAGCGCCTAGAATAAATAGGTGAGAAAATAGAATAGAAACATAGAATATGCTGAAAAACCTGCTGGATTAGTCCGTGTACAAATCTACAGATACACAGGCGTGCTTACTGGAACTATACATATAGCAACGTCGCATGTTGCCTAACTTTAGTGTGCCTCTGGGAACTAGTTTATTAAACGTGCTATCGCTATCCCTTCTGGCGTTTAAAATTAACGTTTACCCCCGCAGTCTAAACACTGATTCTCTGCAATGTCTTGTAAATAAAAATTGCGGAGAGATGGTAACTTTATCTATGTACTTTTTTTGATGAGGACTGGTTTCGCCTAACGCCACCGTCAGCTCTTATATTGCGAGTTGCGAGGCA
>NW_007406018.1:0-704 GCF_000475195.1 Diaphorina citri | reverse complement strand
AATTTACTGATAACTACAAAAATATTCTCAATAAAAATATATATATAAAAAAAAAAAACAATCATAACTATGTCTATTTTAATTTGAATTCTCGATTTGTCTATGACTTACCTTCAAAGTTTCATCTTCACAGCCAGGATGTTGGGCATAGTACTTGGCGGTTTCCCTGCAGAACGACTCAAAACATTCTTGTTCCGAGTCCCAGTTAACAGAGGTACATAGACGTAACATATACATGGGTAGGAGATCTAACTGGGGTGTGTATCCATCTGTGAATATTGCGGAGATGTCAATAATCATGCAGGTTTTTAGCTAAATTCCAATGACTCCTTGTATGATTTAATAGTGTTTCTGGTCTGAGGGACTGAAAATAGGGACATTTCCTTTGCTAAAGAAATGGCAAAGGGCATCCACTCGTAAAAAAAATGTAGCCAAAACCAAATGTCAGTGGTAAGTCCAAAGCAATCATCACCCCAAGGCTGATTGAAAGGCTGACGAAAAATTGGTGCTGGGTCAACACGAGAAAGTAACTTGGTTGCAATCAAAATATAAGTTTTTTTTATGGCAGGCATTGAACCAGACACTTCTTGAACCAGGGACAAGCAAATGCATTACTTACCTACTAATAAAGGCAAGGTACGTAGTCTAGCTTGCGTGTCTATTTCCATAGAGAAATAATCAGTCAACATATCAGCTCTAGATAG
>NW_007406017.1:0-704 GCF_000475195.1 Diaphorina citri | reverse complement strand
AAAAAAAAAAAAAAAACAAGTTGAAGAAAAGGAAAGAAAAATAATAATATAATAGGGACATCAAAAGGACACGGGTGAAAAAAAGTACAATATGTCAAAGAGCTTTCAAAAGGTTCCGAATATCAAGATTTTTTTCAAAATCGATACATATTGTCTGTAGAAATTTCCTGATTGAGCTTCTTTTTTTCCCCTAGTGAATAAAAAATACCTACCTTTCTCTCTACTTGCCACTCCTGACTCAATGCTTCACACTCCTCCTTCATCTTCTCCTCTGTATCATTCAGTTTCAATCTCATCCATTCTTTCCATTTGACCTCCAGCTGTTTAACTTCTTCATTGTGACGGGACACCAGCTTGTTCACCTCGGACGAGTGATCCTGAAACACAGAGGGAAATATACACAGGTGACTATTGGTTTAGTGAATTGTCAAACTCCATCATTAAAGTAGAACCCCCACTCGTATTTCTGCTGGATTGAACTCAAAAAGTCAAAAGTATTGGAGAAAATATTCTTCATGTGCTAGATATCATATTTGCCAAATTTTAATTCAAATAGAAAGCCTGAAGCAAAGCAGCATCTACACCTACACTGGGTCAATCGACATTGCCTTACTGTAAGTAATCTTTTCTTCTTCTTCTTCTTCTTCTTCTTCTTCTTCTTCTTCTTCTTCTTCTTCTTCTTATTATTATTATTATTATTATTA
>NW_007406016.1:0-704 GCF_000475195.1 Diaphorina citri | reverse complement strand
TAAATGATCGACTGAAGTGTTATCTAAAACTTTCTCGCTTTGAGTTCATAGGTCGTCGCGACAAATTTCAGGATCAGAGCTCATTTTGTGTGAGAAAATGTGAAAAAAAATCCCGCAAAAACCAGTTTTTTTGGCTTTATGGTTTTCTGGACAAAATTTGCACCACCATTTTCGTGTTCCTGGTAAAAAGACCTTTAATTTGATATATAGGTCGACCAGGTTTGGATAAGTCCTTCTATGCGCTCTATGGGGACAGACTGACGGACAGACAGACAGACAGACCGACACCGAAGCGAATACAATAGTCCGTCCACTATACCTTTTATTATAAGTAATAATAAAGGAAGGACGGACTAAAAATTAACAAATAATCAGTCAGGTTGGTTAGCTTGGAGGGTAGCGTGTCTGCTTTGTAAGTGCGAGGTTGGGGGTTCCATTTCCGTCCCGAGAGGATTTTATCCTAAGCTTTGTTCTTGAACTTGGAACAGCTGACTTTATCCTATCCCGTCTTCCTTTCTTTTCGCTTTCGGGACGATAAGACCATAGCAGTTACAGTCTCTTCTTTTACTACTTTTCGTACGGCTAGGAGCTTGGAGCTTACAGCTAATACCGTAAACGAAGAGTATTACACACGTGCTACGGCACTGGTGTTCACATTATTGAAACACCTGGTAGTAGTGGCGGATATAGTGGGTGGAACAGAA
>NW_007406015.1:0-704 GCF_000475195.1 Diaphorina citri | reverse complement strand
AAGAGTTTCCTTTCCAGTGTTTCCATCGAAATAGCCAGTCTAGTTAGCTTGGTGGGTAGCGGTAGCGCATCTGTCTTGAAAGCGCTACACCTAACCCATCCTCCAGCCCTAGGGCTGTTTGCTCCTACACCTAAGCAGGGTCGGTTTTTTGTAAGCGCTAGGTCCCGGGACCGATTCCTGCCCAGGGTGGATTTTATCCACCTGAACGGATAAGGTTCGTTCTCGGAAGGGCTGGTGGCTTTCTTTTGCTCTTCGCTTTTGGGACGATAAAACCTTAGCAGTTAAAGTCTTCTATCAAATATCTTAAAAGAGAAAGAGTTTCGTCGCTTTCCTCGATTGTTAATATAGAGTTCAATATTAGAGTTTCGGAACCCAGTCGCTCGATTGGTCTCCTGGCACCCTAGCATTTTTTTCAGTGTGCCTGAGTCATTCTCTTCCATCCAACCCCTTTCTATGATCCTAAACAGTCAGCGCTAAACCCTATAGCCAACCTCAGAGTGTTTTTCAAGTCACCGTCACATTCAATTTGCGTCTCCAAAAATAATCCGAGTGTAATTAAATTTAATTAATTTTAGGCTTGACACGACTTAAGTGTGGTGAAAGATGACAGTCTAATCCTTGAAAGCTTTTGATCTTATAATTTTCGATTTTTGAAAAGTTCAAAGTTTTTTGCGGTGATAAAGGGAAAAGATGAGTGTTTCATC
>NW_007406014.1:0-704 GCF_000475195.1 Diaphorina citri | reverse complement strand
GTCCCCCGCCTCCTAAAAAAATCTGGTATGAACATCACACGACTTTTCTTATCCTATTGAAAGATGCTTATTTGGGTGTTCTATTGTAACTTTTACAATATCTCTAACCGTTTAGTAATTAAGCTGAAAACCGCCAAAAAGCGGCCGAAACGCCGCCAAGCGTAGCATCGATCCTAACCATAGTTTCGTGTCGCATTCTTGTCACATTTGACAGCTGCATGCCAAATTTCAAGTCTCTAGCTCTTAATATCGTTCTCGAGATATTTTGTTTACAGACAGACAGACACACACACGGACCAATGGCTGAAACTTTGGATTTAGGCTCTAGGGACCTCAAAACGTGTTTTGGCACTAAAAATCACACACACGGACCAATGGCTGAAACTTTGGATTTAGGCTCTAGGGACCTCAAAACGTGTTTTGGCACTAAAATCTGATCATCGAAAATTTGACCCGATTACATTACTCTCTTCCTTTAGGATAAGGAAAGTAAAAATTCACAAACTTATCTATACTTATAGGTACAACTCGGGATAGAAATGAAACGAGGATTTCCCTATAGGTACTTAACCCAGGTCATTTCTCTATACTGGTACCCAGGTCAACCCCGAATTGCACTCAATCCTGATCCTGAGACAATCCACGGTGGTAAAACTCGACCTTATTTCAATTTGTTGAAAAAGTTCAACCTGATTTTGTCCTTC
>NW_007406013.1:0-704 GCF_000475195.1 Diaphorina citri | reverse complement strand
TTCTCCTACTCTTCACCTTCTTCTTCCCCTCCTCTTCATTTCTCTTTCTTCTTCTACTTCTCCTACTCTTCACCTTCTCCTTCTTCTGCTTCTCCTACTCTTCACCTTCACCTTCTTCTTCCCCTCCTCTTCATTTCTCTTTCTTCTTCTGCTTCTCTTACTCTTCACCTTCTTCTTCTTCTTCTTCCATTCCTCTTCATTTCTCTTTCTTCTTCTGCTTCTCCTACTCTTCACCTTCTCCTTCTGTTCATTTCCTTATCATTTCTTTTCTTACTTCTTCTCCTTGCATCTCCAAAGGTGTCTGGTTACTTCTAAGCTCGTGCCTACAGAATTATTGGCATTTCCCCCTATTGATATTTCCCCCTCGTACTTTTTAAGGTATAGTTACCCTAATCTAACTTACCTTTTAAGCAACAAAATCGCCGGTCCTACATGTGTTAAGGGAAGTTCAATCCAGTTCCCAATAAATCACTTAAGTTAAGTAACATTGCGCGTCGTGGATATCTGGATGGGTGATCATCACCGCGTACTGCCTCGTAATGTTTAATGTTTTATTTTCTTTATTTGACAATAACAAGAATGTAAATACAAATACAAGAGGATCCTTAATCCTAAGACACAATGCTTCTAAGAAGGATATTATTACAACAGATAGTTTACTTAACTACCTAGTACCTATTATATAAATAAAAAATATAAATGAA
>NW_007406012.1:0-704 GCF_000475195.1 Diaphorina citri | reverse complement strand
GATATTGAAGATGAAAAAAAAAAAAAAAAAACGGTGTATTTTTCTTTCGGGAAACACTTGGAGCTTCCGTTTCCCTTTTGGAAACTGACAACGTCTGTACTAAACTAAAGCAAATCCAAGAATCAACCAGAACCTTGATAATAACTAGCATTTTATTTTATTAGGGTATCGCGTCAGTTATTACTGCTGCTGAGTTCTATGCAAATTTAGGACTGTGAACTGGTAGTAAGTGTAGACATTAGTAAAAAAAAAAAGATGGCGGGCCATTAAAGTCTCGAAAGTTTCCCGAAAGGTAAAAACACCTATCGTTTCCTTGTTGTTCCAGTCACAAAAGGTTTTCGCCTTTATGACGATGGTTCCACTAAATTTCATCGTCTTCTACATTGGAGCCCTATTTCTACAACCAGGAGTTCAATACAATCCTTGGCACCATGCGCTGTTTGCTTTTGTTATGAGGATTACGTATTCTGGGCTGATATTTGTAGGCCTTGTCATTCATAGTTGCGGAGGGTTCGGTAAGTAATAATATTGTTGTTACCGTTTGTGTCGCCATTTCAATCTTCCTCCTCCAATCCAAGGAAAGAAGCCACCTCCTGGGGGTTTGTCCAGAGTGCCGAGGGATCTAATGTGGTGGGGTTGGCTGGACATTCCAAGAGACACATCATGCACAGCTGTTCTGCATTTGGGACATTTGTCATCTACTG
>NW_007406011.1:0-704 GCF_000475195.1 Diaphorina citri | reverse complement strand
TCAAAGCTTGGCGAAGGTTTTTTGGTTATCTTGTAGAATACAAGAAAAGTACCTATGTAACTATGTATAGGTACAATGGTACATACGAGTATTCTCTATCAGTCGGGTCTACGATATCATGTTGAAATGTTTTGGTAATGAGCATACTTATCTTGGATTCAAAAGCTCCAATCACTTCATCCTTGTCAAACAAGTCGATGAGAAAAAGACTTTTAGGAGGCCTTTCAATTTAAACTTAGAAAACTAAAACTTCAAAGTTTCCTAAGGTCAAAAGTAGCTGTAAATATCCTTGCTGATGATATATTACTTACATGAGCACAGCAATCAATAGAGTGTTTCCCCCAGTACTTAATACCCCTGCTGTAAATCCTACCAGAGTTGTTTCGAGGAACATGGAGTTCAAAACAAATTTACATTTAATAATAGCATATTTTTCAAAGTGTTTTCCATTTCCCGAGCAGCTTTCTACTCGTCCCGCCTAACGAATGTTTTTTTTGTGTTTATGGGCTTTAACAATGTTACTGTAAATATTTGTCCAAAGTTTTGAAAGCTTTTAGTGCTGGAGAAGGATAATCCAAGGTAGAGGTTTGAATGAAGACGTGTTCTTCAATATTTGATGTGGAGGAGGCTTTTAACTTTCTTAAGAAATTTGTATGAAACGAGTTGATTGATTGTATGAAACTAGTTGATGGTTGATTGAGTGG
>NW_007406010.1:0-704 GCF_000475195.1 Diaphorina citri | reverse complement strand
TAGCACCACTTTAATGTATTTGAAAATCCTGGCAACATATCTTCAAGACTTTAGGCCCCCAGGTGTGTGGCTGATGAATACTTGGGACTGAAAAGTCCCTTTTCTCCGGCAATCTATCCCAACAGGACTGAAAAGTCCCTTGACCCTGGCGATCTTAAAGCTCCCGAATATTGTAAAGGAAAATACATAGTATTCGATAGTTTAATTGAACAAAACAAGATTACCTCATAGCTCTAAGTGCATTCAGCCCATTTCTTGCAATTTTCGAGCCGCTTCAAACGGGGTAAGGGACTTTTCAGTCCTTATAACCTATATCCCTATTGAACTGACATAGCATACCTAATAGGTACCTATAGGTATTTATTTCGTCAAATTGTCCGTTTTTTTTTTTAGAATTGAAAATACTCAGGACATCTGATAGGTTTAAATTCGATTCATATTACAAAACACGGGGTAAATTAAAACCCAATGGTCTGTCTGCAAAATTCTTTTAATTTCCAAAGGAATGGAATTTTTTTTTTCCACGAAAAATTCACGCCACAAAAACACGTCGAACAAAACCACACTAAAGAGAGAAAAAAACATAGCTCCAGGGCCGGGAATAAAGACAATATCCTTATTTCCGGGACCAGGAATAAAGACAATAAACTTGATTTGAGGGCCGGGAATACACACACTATCATTTTCTCCAGGGCCGGGAATAT
>NW_007406009.1:0-704 GCF_000475195.1 Diaphorina citri | reverse complement strand
GTTTTATGAATAAAATGTCCAGTGTTAAGTAAAGAAACAAAAGTATATCCTGTGTTCTTCATTATTAAAAAGTTTAGAAAATATGGGTTTGAAAAAGAAGAAAAAAAAATTAATTATTGCGAAATAACAAAATATTTATTTTTACTCAGTACAATAAAATTCATCAGTACACCAATATAATTATATGTTTTATAAAAATAAATAGGTAGGTAGGTAAAAAGTATAAAACTTAAATACAAATGTGTGTGAAAGGTGATAGCAAGCGCAAAAAAAAGTTATCCAACAGTATTCAGTGACCCCCAAAAACCCTACAATATTCTATCTATATCCTAACTATGAAGTCGTGTTTAATATTAATAAATCAGTACATATTCCACAAGAACAAATAGGCAGGTGGCCTGGTGGGTACCTACCCTAGTGCTTATACAAAGTATCAGTGCTTAACGCTTATTCAGTTCAGTGATGATTCCTTTCAAGCAAAAATGCTTAATTTTTTCCCCCAACAAACTAATTGTAACCTACAACCTTTTCATATTAATAATAAAATTTACTTAGGTAGGTAATCTTTCCGTATGGTTAATAAAAGCCATATTTTTTTTTTTTTTTTTGCTTTAACCAATTTCTTTATTTTTAACAATTATTTATACCTGTTCCAGCTAGGCCAGTTAAATATGTATTAGATAGGCAATAGGTACACATATAGG
>NW_007406008.1:0-704 GCF_000475195.1 Diaphorina citri | reverse complement strand
GGTCGGTAAATGTAGAAAGTTCGATTCCCGCCCGGGTCGGATTTTATCCTGAAGGGATAATATTCGTTCCCGGATCGGATGACTTTCTTTTATCCTGTCTTCCTTCCCTCTTCGATTTCGGGACGATAAGACCTTCGCAGTTACAGTTCCCTCTGTTCAACCTCTTAAAACGAAGTCCAAAGTGGTGATGATCTAAACATGTGGGAGTTGTGGGTCCATTACTAGTTTGCTAGAAATAACAATCAAGTAAAGGTGGTCTGATTGCGCAGATGGTCACCCATCCGGATACCAACCACGCACAACGCTGCTTAATTTCAGTGATCTATTGAGAATTGGTGTATTCAACGTGCTATTGCCGCTGGTTTTAACTTTTAACCCAACCTCTATACCTGCCTCGGTACAGTATAGAGTATAGGTCGATAAGTACACATTTATAGGTATATCCAAGTACCAAACTTGATCACAGATACCTATGTTTACTGTACCTACCACCTTGCAGTACAGCAGTACTAAAAGTGCATGGATACCAAACATAATTATGACTAGTCAGACTTGTATGAGTACCTACGAATAATATGACCCAGCTCGGAAATAGTAATAATAGTGCTTATTTATACTGCTCCCATATAGGACTGAAAAGTCCCTGTACTCCAGCAGTAGGGTACTATTATAATTATTATTGTGGTCAAATTCTAAGATTATTT
>NW_007406007.1:0-704 GCF_000475195.1 Diaphorina citri | reverse complement strand
AGAAGTAAAATGTGGGTTAACATCAAAAACTTTGAAGTTAGAGAGTCTAAGGCCCAAACACATTAATTTGTTCCATCTGGTCTCTATTTTTCTTTTTGCCTAAAAATAAAAGGCCAAACTACTAACAGACTTCAAATGTGGCTGTACGTAAACTTGTAATATTAATATTATTTCCCCTATAAAAGAAGAATTTTTAATCTTCTAGAGTAACTAGAGGAATTAATCTTAGTCTCTGTTGCCCATGCCCATTGATTGCCCTTCTATCCACAAATTTTGTAGACTTTTTTGGCCACAATTTTTTCCTTCTCTAGTAATAAAATGTTGAAAAATTCCTCAGTTTTGTTATACAATGAGATGATAATATTTTTCTAAAAGTTGGGGGAAAAAAGTCCATTGGGATTGAGGGTGAATTTGGTTAAAAAATATCTTGTGAATTTACAATTTTGTCTTTTCATTTAACAGGTTTCCAATAAATGAACAAAGAAGAGCAGATTGGATAGCTGCATTGAATCAAACCTACTGGACACCGAAAAAGCATTCACGAATTTGCTCAAAGCATTTTAAAGAAGAGGATATTGATAGAACATCTCTTTGTGTTGTACGAATCAGGCAAAATGCAAAGCCAACATTGTTCCCAGCCAATCCATATTATGCTCCTCCTGCATTCAGGGTAAGCTTCTTTACTTTATTTGCTAGTTTTTTTT
>NW_007406006.1:0-704 GCF_000475195.1 Diaphorina citri | reverse complement strand
TCAGTATTGGGTAGGTATTAATATTACTCGCACTTCGTGCTCGGGAGGGGTTATTATTACCTACTCTTTATTTATGATACAAACAAATGTAGGCTTTATGTATTTGTTTATTTATTTAAACATTATGGGAAATACCCATTTTTATTTTCCCTATCCTATAATAAGGAAATAGTATTCGGTCAAAATTTTGAAATGTCAGTTTTAGTGCCAAAACACGTTTTGAGGTCCCTAGAGCCTAAATTCAAAGTTTCAGCCATTGGTCCGTCTGTCTGTCTGTAAACAAGATATCTCGAGAACGATAAGAGCTAGAGACTTGAAATTGGGTATGTTGTCTTCAAATGTGTCAAGAATGCGACACGAAACTTTTGGTTAATTTCTTTACTACGGTCTATTGAACGCTTTTTGGCGGTTTTCGGCATACTTCAATAGGCTAAGGAAAGTCCTGTGATGTTCACATCAGATTTTCATATATTATTATTGGTTGTTATCTACGGATTGATAACTTTCATCTCTTATCTGAACAAGGAAGCAACGTATTTTCCCACTTAGTTGAAGTGATCAGGGAAATTCCCATTTAGTCTACAATCTACATTCTTCATACATAGAATAGAATAGAATAGAATAGAATAGAATAGAATAGAATATACATAGTTGTGGCTAAGTCCGGATCTAAAAAATCGCCTTTCCTTGTTTCAGGTGATCTG
>NW_007406005.1:0-704 GCF_000475195.1 Diaphorina citri | reverse complement strand
TTTTTGTGTCTCACTAAATCTCCTCTCTAATATTTCACCTTTCATCAGGATTCAAGTATGAAGTCAAATGATTCATTAAGTGATTTGGGAATACACGGGATGTTTCAAGTTCAACTTGACGGGAACTTAGGTTAATCAGTTCAACAACGATTACCCTTGCAATACATAACAATACCAGACACACAAGGCACTCCGTACATATTATACAGGTATACCCACCATTCTCAGCCTAGCTTGAGACAAGAACAGTGCGCGTAAGATTTGAATCTCTGACAAGTTTACAAGTCCTACTGTAGGGAGCTTTAACAGATCCTACTGTATGTTGTGAATGGTGGATCTAATCTTCAAATGAGTTCAATTGTACAGGTCAAAGCTATCAAACGGTAGAGCATGATTTATTTCGCCCGAGGAGACCCCGCGAAAAACCTACCATCCAGCTAGATATAAACCGCCTTAGAGAGGGGAAAACTGTACAGGTCATGTCAGAATACCACCTTGCCTTTTTTGCTTGGATATCCCATTTTATCGCGTATGTTCTGGATCAAATTCGATGTTGTCCTGTGAATATTCTAGTCTAGTCTCTCTATCTCCATAGTCATCTCTAGATCAATATGTATCTAGATCCATATTCACCCAGACATCTAGCTGATCTAGCTCCATATTCATCTCTAGATCAATATGCATCTAGATCCATATTCACCCAG
>NW_007406004.1:0-704 GCF_000475195.1 Diaphorina citri | reverse complement strand
AGTTCATTAAACGGAATAGGTCACCCCCAAAGGGAATTTCGCTATAAAAAAGTTCCTAAAGTGCCCAGGACCAGGACGACAAACTGAGTAGGACGTGTTCCAATTGGTTACTAAAATTGCATACCATTGCCAGCTTTTTAATTCTCAAATACCATTGGTTAATAGACTCACCAGGTAGTTGTTTTAAATCATAAAACTCAATCCTTTTCCTGTAAATGGAAACAAGTTTTCCATTTACAGTTTTCAAGTTTAACTATTGAATTGAGAATGAACAATCTCATTGGTTGATTTCAAACTTTTCATCCAATCAGATTCCTTAATCCAAGAGTAAACTTAAATTGTGTCCTAGCCATTATAGTTGATACCAGAATATATCTACTTTGAACACCCTGTATAGAAAGGGAACTAACAGTACGTGCATCGGGTATAATCATATGTTTATATTGTGAGCATTAAGCATACTACCTATTATCCAAACGTTGTGAGCATAAGAGCATACATATTAGAGCAGAAATAGATCAGTTGCGCTTACTTGGATGATGTTTCAAAGTCATAGAGCAGGAAAAATGAGGACCAACGGAATTTTTCTTTGTCTCCTACAACTTCTAAATTCCAAGATAAATCGATTTAAAAAATGCCGGTAAATCGTGAATTTTGACGTCACGGCATACGCTCCCGTAGGCGATGACGTCACATCAAATGTC
>NW_007406003.1:0-704 GCF_000475195.1 Diaphorina citri | reverse complement strand
CGACGGAATACCTACATAGATCTTTCATGAATCGTTAACAGTGGTAGCACGAATAGATACCTGCTTATCACTTTTACCGTTCTCTTTACTGAGATCTCGGTTGTTCCTATCAGCTTGGACATGAGTGATATTCCAGTAGTGCAAAGTGCAAGTAAATACTTACCAATCAAATACTTACAATAATATTACAAAGTAGGTATTTATTTATCCTAGTGCTTAGTGAGGAATAACCAGACAGCTACAGGGTAGCCTAGGACAGCTAGGACACGTTTCGTTCTTATTAGAATTCATCAGCTAGACATAGCACCCGAGCTCTTTAGTGATGAGAATATGCAGTTTACATACGCTATAGACCGCACTGCAACTTATTCGTGGATGCTGTCCTTGAGTCAACACAGTGTCAAGGGTTTTCTTTCTCGTCACCCATTTGATTTATACAGGCCAGTATTTCTTTAAATTTGGATTCACTCTCTGTGCTAAGATCGAACATTATGGTTCTAGGCTTTGCACCACACGAAACATAATTGCCTCATTTAGTAGATAAGCTAGAATCCCTACTCCCAGCATAATGAAGAGATTCTAATTTTCTATCCACATGCGCTATAAGTACACCAATTTTGTACCAAATACCAGTGGCGTAGCGTGTATGTATGGCGTGTATGGCGGCCATACAACTCAAAAGTTCACTCTAATGCCCATAAATA
>NW_007406002.1:0-704 GCF_000475195.1 Diaphorina citri | reverse complement strand
ACCCTCTCTGCAATAGACCAGGCGGAGACCAAAAATTATTTACACGGAAAAAACGTATGTACAGGTTTACAGTCTCCTTTTATTACCTACTGTCAAACACCAAACTAAATTACCACATGACCAGTTTAGTCGTATTTTATTTTGTGACTTTGTTTTAGACATCATACGAAATTTCTCTTTGGACTAGTTTGGACTGGTAGCGGGTGTGGTGGTGCGATTTTCCAAACTAGTCCAAAGAGAAATTTCGTATGATGATTGAAAAAAGTCACATAATCGAATTCGGCTTATCTATACGAGTACAACTTGGGGTATTTACAGGTTAGGGGTGTACACTCGACCGAAAGGCTAGTACCCACCGGGGACATTAATTTGTTTCCCAACAGTTTCTGGAGAGTACTTTAACAAAGTTTCTGGATTGTTGAGAAACAATGTTCCTGACGAAAATGTTGCTGATGGGTACTAGGCTAAAGGGAACCAATATACTGGGGTATGGATAAAGGTAGGTACCTACATAATGTACCTACTTCTTAGGTCGTCTAAACATGATACTACTCAAAAGGTATGAATGCGGAACTAAAAGTTCCTAGACCGTCAATAAAAATCCTCTTCCAATGTAATGGAATGAGACAACAGACACCATAAAGACAATGCTAATTGGTTGTCCCATGTCGTGTGATTTTTTAGGGATTGGTTGGAATCTTCAT
>NW_007406001.1:0-704 GCF_000475195.1 Diaphorina citri | reverse complement strand
GAGCCAGGTACGAGGCGAATATCTGTGGCTGCAGAAGACGCACTGTGTTTAACCTGAAACAAAAATGAGTGGAAATTTTTTACCTGGGTTGAAAAAGAAAAGACACACAGACAGACACCGAAGCGAATACAGTAGCCCGTCCTTATACCTTTTATGATTACTATTGTAATAATAAAGGAAGGACGGGCTAACAAAAGTATTCTGAAGGGTAAGGTTCATTCTCGGAATGGCAGGCTTTCTCCTATCCTGTCTTCCTTCTTTCTTCGATTTCGGGACGACAAGACCTTAGCAGTTACAGTTCCCTATATCAAACCTCTTTAAAAAATTGGCCCTATTATCACTACCGATAGAGAGTTGGCCTTCAAGGTTCAATGATCCCAGAGCTGAGTTGGAGTAACACAACCTTATCCGAAGGTTGCATACGTCAACTCAGATAGAAGAGATCGTTGGATCTAGAAGTGGACATGATCGCCAAATAAATAAGACCTACAAAATGCAGAAAATCCTTAGTCCTGTTTCCCCCCTCCTCCCTATCCCTTCCCTAGTTAAGGCTGATTGAGAGGCTGACGAAAAACGCCAACCCCATCTGTACACGCGAAAATGCGAAGAAAAAGATCCAATGCAGAAAAAACTATCTATGTATCAGACCCAAGAAGTAAGAATTTACTTACGAAGCCATTGTAAGGGCCTGCATGAGAAATATG
>NW_007406000.1:0-704 GCF_000475195.1 Diaphorina citri | reverse complement strand
TATCTGCATCCTGACTCACTTTCTGGTAAGCCCTATCTTATCAGTTACGAGGTAAGAACCACACTACATTCCATTTCAATAATAATAATAATAATAATAAATTATAGGTTCATAATAAAGGCGATAAAAAAAAATAATGAGGAATTAAAAATAGAAAGTAACATAAGAGTGTTTGATAGTGCAGGGAGAGTAGTGAAAGTTAAAATGTCTATAATACAAATTCAAATGATGTACAAATTACCTACAAACATGAAATACCTACCTAAAATTAATACCTACAACTTTTGTTTTAACTTTTGTAGGCACCCTGTATAAAATAAAAGCTAATAAAACTTTCTTCTGTTATGTTTTCCTATGAGGTGAAATATAATCATAACGTAATATCCTGCACAACTTGCTACAAATGTAGAAAAAACTACTTCACTTTTTATACAGGGTGGCTTGGAAAGAAATTTCACTTTGTGTCTAAAACAGAGACACCCAGCTATTTTAGCGCCTCAGTCAAATTTTTAGTATCCTTAAGGATGGAAGAGAGAGTGAAAGGGGAGCGAGAGAGAGAAAGAGAAAGAGGCAAAGAGGGAGGGAGGGAGAAAGAGAGAGAGAGAGAGATACATAAAGAGGGAAGGAGAGATACCTAAAGGGCAAACGTAATGTTGTCAATTTTCCGGTATTAAAATAAATAATAATAATAATAATAATAATAA
>NW_007405999.1:0-704 GCF_000475195.1 Diaphorina citri | reverse complement strand
TGGAATATGAAATGGGTTGTATGTAAGGCCAGCCACTTACTATCGGGTAGACCTGACAGGTAGAATATAGAGCATCAGAATAGAATATACCTTGTTTATCCTGCTCGAATGAGACTAAAAAGTCCCTTCTGTCCCTTTATCCTAGCAGTCTAAACAAGGTTTCGTGTGTTTTTTAGGTTTGTACACGAGACCTTTTGTTTAGACTGCTGGAATGGGTACTTCAATAATGGATGCTTGTAAATGCAGAGTCGAAGTTCGAACATCTATCTTAATAAAACTTCGAAGTTCCACTTAGGTCCAAGATGAAACTACGAACCCTCCCTAACGTGTTATGACATGACTTATAACTGTTATCAGTCATCATATCGAGAGAATTTACTGATAACATGACTATTTTTACTATCACAATCAAGTCGGACCATTTTTTATATTCCATGAATGTGTTCGCATTATAGTATACATTCCATGAATCATGTAATTGTAATTGTAGCTTCTACTAAAGAAATAATTGGTTTTCTAGACTATGAAATCATAATTTGGTCTCCCATTTCTCATAATTGTGTTATTACAGGAGTCGTGCAAAAATAAAGACCGATGCGATGATAGAACTGATCAAACGAAGTGAGAATCGAACTGCGCCTTTTGCATCAATGGACTCTACATTGGCAACATGCTTCTTTTCTTCCATTTTTCAAGTAGTTCAG
>NW_007405998.1:0-704 GCF_000475195.1 Diaphorina citri | reverse complement strand
TTTTTCTTCTTCTTCTCCTTCTCCTCCTCCTTCTTCTTCTTCTTCTCCTTTTTCTCCTTCTTCTTCTCCTCCTTCTTCTTCTCTTTCTCCTCCTTCTCCTCCATCTCTCTTTCATTCGCTTACTTTTGTTCTCTTCATCCTCCTCTTCACTTTTGCTGTTGAAGTGTTCGTTGGCCGTGAATAGATTTGCATCTACATTTCCTCGCTCTTTCGTTTTATGCAGGAAGTGTATAACAGAAGAACCTACCTGTCTTTCTCTAGGCGTAGTGTTGAACCTTTTTATTGAAAAAGGACCTAACAGCCCGTTCACACTTTTCTTCGTCACAAATTTTTCTGCGTCACAAATTTTTCTTCGTCCGAAGGTTTAATGTGAACACACTAATTCATTTTTATACGCGTACGCCTGACGAAAAAAAAAATCGTGACGAAGAAAATTTGGTTTCGTGTAGTGTGAACGAAAATTTTAAGGTCGAAAATCGAATTTGGAAATCGGCAATCGGCATAATCCTTTTTGCTACTGAATATGGAAATCGGCATAATCCTTTTTGCTACTGAATATGGAAATCGGCATAATCCTTTTTGCTACTGAATATGGAAATCGGCATAATCCTTTTTGCTACTGAATATGACCAACCTCAGTGGTGCAGTTGTTAACGCGTTGGACTTTGGATCTGGAGGTTGGTGGTTCAAGTCCAAGTCATGTC
>NW_007405997.1:0-705 GCF_000475195.1 Diaphorina citri | reverse complement strand
AACAGTTTCTATCCACCTCATCTCTCCACTTGTGAAAATATATCTCACCATTACTAATAATGGCAGGGGGTGGGGGGGTTCTTATCCCTGGAGGAAATGAGCTTAGGGTTGCCAGTCGAAATTTGTGATCTTGTGGTTTAGCCAGCACCACATGACCCGGTAATCCTGATTCCTGATGTACCGATATGTAGCACAGGTCACGCCCCTGTCATGTACAGTCAAAATATTCTTTTAATTTTTAATTTCAATTTTTATTTTAAATTTTCTTTTTCAATTTTATGCTTTTGACATGTAAACAATTTGTTTTGAGTTGAAATACATGAAAAACTTTGAAATTTGAAACTTGGGTACTGAAACTAAAGATTAAATTGGAGTATTCACATCTGTCGTTCAATGGGAAAATATCTGGCGAGATAACCTTGATTGATGTTAGTTTCTCTTAGAGCTGTGTCCCCACATAAGTCGACGCCGTCGACTGAAAAAGTACACTGCCTCTACAAAATATGTAGATTACCTGCCTCGGTGGTGTAGTGGTCAAGGTGCTCGTCTGATAAACAGGAGGGCGTGGGTTCAATCCCAGCCGAAATTGATCGGCGGTATCGACTACATGTGAACATAGCTTAAGCTCCTATAAGACTAGGAGTCTCAAATATAGGACATGTGTGTCATTATCAGCACAGAAGAAACATACAGAGGGAGGGGAGG
>NW_007405996.1:0-705 GCF_000475195.1 Diaphorina citri | reverse complement strand
GACCTTTTTTTCCCTTCATAATCGTAGATTTCGAAATGCTTTCCAGTAATCATTATTTTGAGTTACACTCTGTAGGTACCTAATTATTTTGAGTTACACTCTATAGGTATCTATTCTGAGTTACACTCTGTTGGTACCTAACTATTTTGAGTTACCCTCTATAGTTAACTATTCTGAGTTACACTCTGTAGGGAACTGTTTTGAGTTACACTCTGTAATAGACCAGTAGATTGAGGTACCATAACTCGTGCATTTATTAGATCAGTGATTCCCAAAATGGGGTACCGTGAGTTTAAACCATCAAGGGTGCCCCGAAATTTCTTTAAAAAAATAGACCGCTAATAAAAAACCTATAACATTCAGAAGAAGATATCTTGAAAATTAAATGCTTTTATCACATAGATGTCAAAAAATTGTGAATTTTTGATAGATTTGATAGAATACTATTGTCAACATTATTTGACATTGGATAGTAAAACAGTAGTACTTACATTAAGAATTACATCCAATATACACAAGTACCATATTTATGAAAATCAAGCAAGTTTCTGCGAAATTAACTTAAGTATGACTACTACTAGATCCACTTGAAAAAGAAAAAAAAATACTTCGCTAAAAATGACTTACAGTTACAGAAGAAAAGCCTTTAAAAACCTTTTTTGTTTAAACATAAACATTATAATGCTTGTTGTGATGTCAGCAAAA
>NW_007405995.1:0-705 GCF_000475195.1 Diaphorina citri | reverse complement strand
GTGGTGGCGAAGTTCCTAGATTTAGAAGCGGAAATGTGAGGCTGATGCTGTCGGAAACGTTAAAAACAACAACAACAATCCCTACACACCTCGGACTGGTCCTAAGAAGTTAAAAACTGACATTATAAGAAGAAAAACAGTCTTTTATCAAATTTAAGGCCAAAGGGGCCCTTTGAGGGCCTTTCAACAAATCCTTTACTTTTGATTTCAGAAGTTTTTTTTTTTTTTTTTTTTCAAAACCACAGACAACAGAGGTGATAAGATTTTTTTTTAATTTTTCTCTACGGACAGACCGAATCCATGGGATTTTTATTTAAAATCCCTTTCTCAAAAGGGAAATTTCCCACACATTGGATTCATTGGAATGGAGCAGTTGCAAATGGGTAAAAATTATAAATAAAAGGTCGATTCCTTATCTGCCACTCACGAGAAAAAGAATGAGCCATCAACCAACAAAATCGGTCCAGTAGTTTAGGCTGTAGAGCGGTCAACGTCAAAGAAGAAGCAGCAGCAGAAAATGTGTAAAAATTTGACGTTTTTCAGTCAAATATCTCCTGCTTGTCTTGACCGATTTGGATGATTTTTTTTTCAACTTAGTCTACTTTCGTGCCCCAACACACACAGGTGATCCGTTTTCTTCCATCATTTGTAGTTGTCCCTCTACAACTACCTGAAAACGGCTACTTTCCCTGTCGCGTATAATAT
>NW_007405994.1:0-705 GCF_000475195.1 Diaphorina citri | reverse complement strand
AGGTAGGATTTTGCCTTAGCTTGGGAAAATTTATTCGGATTAGAGTCTTGTTTGGAGTTTTCATCACTGACAAATTTATCTTTCTCTATGTCCAGAATTTTACTGAGTTCCCCCATCAGTCTTTTTTTATGAACTACTTACCTAGAAGCGTAGACGCCTCTTCAACATGATGAGTGAGTACCTACATAGGTAGGTACTACCTTCCTAGGTATATTCTAGAATCTCTCAAATAATGTCGTCTGCTTAAAATATAGAACTAGACAGAACCAACTACCATCATACGTCTTGGAAGTTCCGGGAAGAGAAGATATCTGGAACAATAAAGTATGATGAGTGTTTTACTCCCGTTTTTATTTCATAGCAATGAAGCAACTGCTTCTTTAGACTCGTGGGCGTTAAGAGGCACATTACTTCATATCCAGGTACTGGGTCAACACGAGAAAACCGGAAAGTAACCCATTGAATTATTTTCAAATACTAGCACAAATTTATTGCTGACATTGGGAATCAAACACGGGACCTTCTGTATGGCAAGAAAGTACGTGCTCCCATGAATTTGGATCAAACGTGCTCCCATGAATTTATAATTATGGTCACATGAGGAAGCCAGAATGAGAGCTCTTTATCATCTAAATAAATTCTAAAATGTCAAATAATGACGTCAGAGTTTAAGTGTAGGTACCTACCCATGTAAAATACCTGGAT
>NW_007405993.1:0-705 GCF_000475195.1 Diaphorina citri | reverse complement strand
CTAGTCAACTTTGTTCTTTTCTTCTACTAAAATGTTTACAGTTGGAGCGATCTTGTCACTGAGCACTAAAAAGAATGTTTAAATGAAGGGTTGACCTAAATTTTACTGATAATTTTACCTTTAGAAAACCCTTCAAAAGGGGTTTCCTGTACAAATAACCTACTTTGGAGGAAGGAATATCGCACACAAAAAGCCCACTACGAGACTTAAGTGTAGGGGCAAACAGTCCTGGAGGATGGGTTAAGCTTCTACGAATCTTGGAGGAAGGCAGTATTGTGATTATTGTGAATGTTTTTCATAAACGGATATTTTGGAAACATTGGTTTCCCGTCCTTTCTTTTCTATGTGCTTACTGACAAAACCTTCACTGTAAAAATCTACATTTTTATAGATCTCAGCTGATTACTGAATTACTGATTTATACTATATAAATGTCCTCTCCTTATTAGATATTTAAAAGAAAATGAAATCTTCGTTTTGTTAATGTAAAATAATATAAAATTTAAGTAAATGACCCTCATTCTTGTTTATTTAATTTTGTTTTGTAAAATATTTTTGTTGTACCCATGAAGAAAATGTTGAAGTCAATAAGTTATTGAGGAATATGGAACATCCTCACCTTCTTAAGGAAGCTTCTTAGATATTGAAAACCCAAAGAATTCTCGAGGCATATTTTTTTATATCTCTATGGAAGCATCTAACAAT
>NW_007405992.1:0-705 GCF_000475195.1 Diaphorina citri | reverse complement strand
TCTACCGTGATAAATCCTTCCGGAAATTGATCTCTCGATTATCTTGGATATTTGCTGGACTGGAAATTTTGACACTTTATTTTTTTCCGATAAAAATGAGAAAAGCGTCTTACCCCTTTTGATCGGGCGAAGCTCGGTCTTATTTCTATAAATTTGCGTTGGTTTTCCAATACAACCCAATAGTTGGGTTTTAACAATTCGAGTTAACGCAGGATTCAATGCGTTTGTTGATTCTGCGAAAATAATATGAAAGTATTCGTAGGTTAAAGGCGCAAAGAAAAGGGTAAAATAATGGGCATTTCTCTAGCCCTGGACCGAAAGTTGGTTAAAAACTTACTCAAGGCAAAACCTGAATTAGCAAAATCCTAAACTAAACCATCTAACTAAAATATTTGTTCTTTGATCAATGGTGTTCTTTGATCAAGGCAGATGGTTAAAAACTTACTCAAGGCAAAACCTGAATTAGCAAAATCCTAAACTAAACCATCTAACTAAAATATTTGTTCTTTGATCAATGGTCAAGGCTTTGATCAAGGCAGAATCCGCTTTGTGATATGCCTCCTGATCATTTCATGTGAAAACCTATAAATCAGACATTTATTATTTTCCATGTTATTAATATTGTTGTATCTATTATTTTCTGCAACGTAACTTTCACAAGCAGGTAGCTCGCTGAAAAGATCAGCAATAATCTTCTACCTACCG
>NW_007405991.1:0-705 GCF_000475195.1 Diaphorina citri | reverse complement strand
GGAAACTCTCAGCAACTAATTTAACAACTTTAGGTACCAACAAAAAATGTCCACTATTATATTCGAAGAATTTTGCCTGGGCAGAAATTTTGATAGTTCTTGGAAATGTGTACTTAATATGTGGAACGGTTATGGAGTTGCTGCTTTTGAAATATGACATATCAATTTATCATCAACAAATCGTTTGATGGGGATTGTTGGTTTAAAAATCATTTTCCAAGACTTATTTGATGTCACAATAATTTAATTTTTTTCTTCAAATGAGTGTTTTTTTTAAAATCATTTTCCAAGACTTATTTGATGTCACAATAATTTAATTTTTTTCTTCAAATGAGTGTTTTTTTTTTTTGAAGAACACAAAATAACGACAAATTTTGTTATGAAATTATAAATGACTGATCTCACAGATTTATTAAGTCATGGTGAACTTTGTAAAAACTTTGATGCAAAAGCTCAAGGCTTCATCGCAATGACAAAATCTGTCGCTTTCATTGATAGGTACCTAGGTTGTAAATATTATAGTACCTATACAGAAGTTAATGTATATCGCCTAATGCATATTCCCGAGTAGGTACATAACATTCTATTATTTTCAATAATAATAAAAATCTTCAGAATTTGTAGGGTCCCCCAATATTTTCAGTTGAGCTTCTGAAGATGATATTTGTGAGAAAGTAGCTGAAAGTTATGACTTCAAGTTTTGGA
>NW_007405990.1:0-705 GCF_000475195.1 Diaphorina citri | reverse complement strand
CCGATTGACATTTATTTTGATAATCTATCGGCGTTGTTTTTGTTCTGAGCTCTAACGTTCCGCCTTCGAGCACACTTGGGTTTTTATGAACTTGTTTACTTATCTAGTGCCTAGTTAATCAATCCTAGGTAAGTATACACTGTGATAATTGTGATGATATCATCATGTCTATGGACCGCGTAAGCTTGACGTATGGAAAAATTGGTGTTAAAAGGCACACAAAACGACCATCTCCCATGAGGGCGGGCAAGAGCCATTTTGTGACGAAGACACGCGGTTCATTCCCTTTACCCTGAAGGGATAATATTCGTTCTCGGAACGGCTGGTTTCCTCCTATCCTGTCTCCTTCTCTCTGGGTAGATTAAAAAAAAAAAAAATATATATCTATATCCCCGCTCTAAAGAACTGGATAAGTGGATATCGCCCAGGAAGATTTTCACATAAAAAGCTGTAAGTACTTGTAGACTTAGCTCTCTATTTTTAGCAAATACCAAATAAAACATCTAATATCTCTAATGTGTCACTTCAAAGGCCCAAGTTGTGCATAGTGGAATGTATTGGATACGAGTATTACGTAGGTTATTTTACTGTCCATGATCAAAAATTGACATCAAATTGATGCACAATTCTGATTAAATGTTAGGATTATTTTCTATTATTTTACTGAAAATTTTAGGAGCATTCCCGTTGTCGCTGTTTAAGCGT
>NW_007405989.1:0-705 GCF_000475195.1 Diaphorina citri | reverse complement strand
GGTCATGCATAAATAATCAATTGGACAACCTGAGGAAATTTTCCCCTAGTTGGTAGGATTGGTCACTTTTTCTTGCATTGATCTCTTCTGTTTTCCCTACATTTGGTTCACTGGTAGGTGTTGTTTTGTATCAGGTCTATATCAAGTAGTTGTGGTAGTAATGTATGTTCGATTTAGTCTTGTGGTGTTTGGTTTCTTTTATGGGCGCATTAGTTGTTACCTATAGTGGTTATATCGTTGTTAGTGTTGGTTACTTCTGTTATTATTGTATTTACTGTGTGTTGTTGTGTAGTATTGGGTTGTGTGGACATTTCCGTGTTTGGCTCGGTGTCTTGCTTGGGTAGACACAATCCAGCCTGGTTTTCTCTCATTGTGATCAATCAGTCTACGAATGTTTCTGTGTTTAATGTTTGGACTAACGATTGATTTCATTTCTAAAGATCTCTGATCAGTGATTCCCAATTTGGTCTCCTTTTTTGTGTGTTAGTTTAATCTTCTGACCTAAAGAAGAAACCAAGAGGATTTGGGAGAGGAGTTGTGGAGGAGGAGGAGGAGGAGGAGGAGTAAAAGTGGGAAATGTCGATTCCAAATGAAATCGGGATAAAGACAAAGAAGAAGAAGAAGAAGAAGAAGAAGAAGAAGAAGAAGAAGAAGAAGAAGAAGAAGAAGAAGAAGAGAGAGACTAGAAGACTAGAATTATTGAAC
>NW_007405988.1:0-705 GCF_000475195.1 Diaphorina citri | reverse complement strand
ATACATAGACACGTTTATAGGGAAATCATGGCCATAAAGTCCAAACAAAAGACACTTCAAACTACAAATAGGTACCTACAGTTACAGACAAGCCCACAATGATCTACATTTCAAGGCATTCCCTTAATTTTCAATATTTCTCTGTTTGTTGAAGAAAGACTAAACAATGAAAAAACTGTTCGAAGAAACTTATTCGTCAGAAAGGGCAAAGTTCTGAAGAAAATTGAAATCGCTGAACAGAAGCTGGAAGAATATCGCAATGCCACAAAGAAAGACAATATCAAAGAAAGCGATAGTTTCAATGAATATTATGATGATAACTACAGTGCGAATGATGACATATCCAATGTCAGAGACAAGAAGAGACATCTTGAGAAGCGCAAGAACTTTGGAAAGCCAGATCATCATGCTGATGAGTCCCAGGATGCTGATGGAGTCAGGTGAGGGAGGTAGAGTTTTAGAAAATCTAGAATTTGCTAGGGAAAATGAGACACCATGTGTCGAAAGAAAAGAGAAAGGATCTCGACAAGGCTTCATGCATTCTGTACATGCATACATAATAGCTATTAATTGTTTCACAAACTTATTGAAATGAATCATATACAGGTAGTTTCACAAACTTAGTTTACATCTTCAGAGATCAGTAAGGCCAGCTACTCACTATCAGGTAGGCCTAATCAGGTGTCAGGTATATCTGATCAGGTG
>NW_007405987.1:0-705 GCF_000475195.1 Diaphorina citri | reverse complement strand
AAGGACAACGAGAGGAGAGGAAGAGCAGAAGGGGAAGAGAAAGAGAAGGAGAGGAATAGGAAGAGAAGGAGAGGGAGAGAAAGAGTTTGAGAGGAATAGGAAGAGAAGGAGAGGAATAGGAAGAGAAGGAGAGGGAGAGAAAGAGTTTGAGAGGAACAGAAAGAGTTTGAGAGGAATAGGAAGAGAAGGAGAGGAATAAGAAGAGAAGGAGAGGAATAAGAAGAGAAGGAGAGGAATAGGAAGAGAAGGAGAGGAATAGGAAGAGAAGGAGAGGGAGAGAAAGGTGGTCAGATCCCAGATTTTATCTTCACTAATTTAGTTTCAATTTTACAATTTAACGGAACCAGAATTCTCTCTCTCTCTCTCTCTCTCTCCCTTTCTCTTAAATTTCAAAATCAATTTTCTTCGACTCAGTTTTGAAGTTTCATCTCTTTATTTCATTACAAAGAGGAAGACCAAAGTTAAAATGGAGAGATAAAGGATCAAGAGAATTTGAGAGAGAAGGGATGGCGAAGAGACGAGGAGTAGAATCGAGGATTGTGGGGAGTTTAAAAGAGGGGAATGCTGACCCCAAATGAAATTGGGACAAAGGTAAAAGAGAAAGAAGAAGATCTCTTTATTGTATTATCTATCTCAGTGTTTCCCAACCTTTTCTCTACGATCGCCCCCTTTCAGAATTTGTACAGATTATCGGAACTGTGATCG
>NW_007405986.1:0-705 GCF_000475195.1 Diaphorina citri | reverse complement strand
TTCATGACTTAACTAGGACTCGAACCACCAACCTCCAGATCCGAAGTCCACGGCGCTAACCACTACACCACTGAGGTTGGTGTTTGTAGAATTATATATTCATAAACTTCGTTTCTTTGTGATTTGAATCAATCTTCTACGGCTCCAGCCTTATTATAACGCGACGCTCGACTTTTAATTCCCAGTTCCCAATATCACTGAAGATTAAGCAACGTTGTGCATGGTTGGTATCAAGGCGGGTGACTGTCCCGTCTGGGGACATCACATGTTCGCTATTTGGGGGTATATTTAATTTGGGAGCTCAATTCTAGCGAAAAGGCAATTTGGCATAAGAGATTCGTAGACGCTTAACCCATCCTTTAGGGCTGTTTGCCCCTACACCTAAGCCTCGGAGTGGGCTTTTTGTGTACTGACTTAAGTTAGAAAAGGTAATCCTGTTAATTATTTGTTAGGTTTAAATTAGACATCCTATGTAATATGTATTAACATTATTCTTACCGTTTTACCTAGGTATACCTAGTATCCAATAATAATAAAAACGGTAAGAATAAGGTAATCCTGTTTCCTATGTCAATGCGCAGTGAGTTTCATGAAACTTGTTCGCACCAGTGTGTACTGTTCTGTGTTAATCTTTTGTACGGGTTTCATGAAACATAGTTCACCCGTGTGCATTGTGCCTTACAGTTGAAAGCGTTTACCTCCTCA
>NW_007405985.1:0-705 GCF_000475195.1 Diaphorina citri | reverse complement strand
TACTCGCTTTTCCCGGCTCCACTCAGGCTGGGTTAGGTTAAAAAGGAGGCTTGTAGCTTGTCAGCGAAGGGAGTGGAGGTTAGAACCTCCGTCAATTTCTATTTCTTTTTTACTCCAGGTGTTATAGATAGTAAGATGGTTTTGTTTTTCACATAAATTAATAGATAAGGGGGAGCAATCCCATCTACTGAAATCTCTAACTAAATTGATAATCCCTCTGACTAACTCTTTCGTCACCTCTTTCTTCGAGATACTCACGTAATAAATCAAACGAGAACCTTTTTTTCATCTGTATTCTTTTCTTCTTCTGCTGTTGCTGCTTCTTCTTCTTCTTCTGCTCCTTTTTCTTCTTCCTCTTCTGCTCCTTTTGCTGGCCCTTCTTTTGCTTGGTCTTCTTCTTCCTCTGCTTCTTCCGCTGGCGTTTCTTTTACTCTTCTTCTTCTCGTCATCCTCCTCCTCTTCTTATTGTGCTCCTTTTGCTAGAATCTATTTTACTCCTTCTTGTACTTCTTCTTCCTCCTCGTTGTCCTCCTCCCATTCTTCTTCTGCCTCCTCTTCCTTCTTCTTATTAATATCTCAGAATTCCGACCTGATAATAATTACGGCGGGTGTGTCAGCTCCTGTTTAGGGGATAAGTCTGTTTTTTACGTGTTTTTTTATGCTTTCCTTTGTACATTATGACTTTATTTTAATCACAACCTTTAC
>NW_007405984.1:0-705 GCF_000475195.1 Diaphorina citri | reverse complement strand
GACTCATCAAACAAGACTTGCACTTCTGAACATAGAAAGGACTCAACAAACAAGACTTGTACTTCTGAGAATAAAAACTTAAGCGAGTCAACTAATAACGCTAACGAAGAAAGCAATGAAAAGTTAACAGTAGAATTTAAAGACATGGATAGTGGTACTAGTTTGGAACCGGAGAACACCGAACAAAGTTTACAGGTCTGTAAACAATCCAATTCAGCTTCAAATTCAACCACCAGTCCAGTCAGTCCCTCAAAATCAACCGACTTACAAGTAGATAAAAGCTCGGAACCAGTTTTAGACCATGTAAATGAAAATGATCATGTAAATGAAACCAATTCTACCTCTCTTGACATAGTCGTTACTGATAAAGATGATCGACAAGCCGAAGTCAACCCGGAGCCATCTCAGGAAACATTGTTCGAAGCTTTGAATCTGTTCAAAGATACCATCCATTCGAACCATGTTGCTCATAGTAAAATACGCCATCGTAAGCAAAACGAGGTCAACAACCTTCTACTTGAACTGGATTGGTTGGACAGCAAGGAACAAGATTTGGAAGCCAAGAAAAGTAAAGTTGGTCGACCAAGTGGACCGCTGGAAAGCAAGAGAAAGCAGAAATCTGAGAAACTTCTGAAGAGAAAGTCGATTTCGAAGGAAGGTTCGAAAACTAGTTCAAATCCGGACCTTTCGGAATTGACTAACTCT
>NW_007405983.1:0-705 GCF_000475195.1 Diaphorina citri | reverse complement strand
TAAGAAATCTTCAGAAAGTAAATCAATTTGTCTCTTAGCCTATTAGGTAAGAGATTATCACCTAATCCCAAATAACTTAATTTGTCAATTTGTCTCTTAGCCTCTTAGGTAAGAGATTATCACCTAATCCCAAATAACTTCATTTGTGTCTTAGCCTCGGGTAAGAGTTATAAATAAAGTAACAACTCTTTTCAGAGGATATCTCAGTCAATGAGTCAGATCCTAACCGTAAAAAATAAGACCCAATCCTGTTTAGACTGCTGGGATAAAGGGACTTTTTAGTCCTATTCGAGCAGGATAAACAAGGTATATTCATATACCTATAGGGAGTTGAAGAGTGAGTTATATATTTCAAGTAGAGATGTGTAAAGATTCATTGAGCTAAAAAAATGAACTACTCTTTTCAGTGAACTAGATCCTCAAGAGTAGTTCTTTCAAAACTTGTAACTCGCTCTTTAGTTCCCTATACAATAAACAATAACCAGCTGTATGCTGTACGAGACCGAGAGTTTTCTGTCTTTTTCTTTCTACATTTGAGTGAGAGAGATGGCGTTTATCGTCAAAAATGGCAAATCAAAAATGGATTTTCAGATTGTAAAAAAAAAAATCGTCAAAAAAAATTTCACGAAAAACACTCGTACCGGGCCTAAGGCAGGTGAAAAACAGAAAAGAAAAAGATAATAATAAAAGAATTCAAATTGAATC
>NW_007405982.1:0-705 GCF_000475195.1 Diaphorina citri | reverse complement strand
GGGGAGGAAATGAAATAAAAAAGAGAGGAGGAAAGGTGGAGAGGATAATAATAGAGGTGAGGATAGAAACCAGACTTCAGGAAGAGGATCTGGTAACCAACTGAGGTCGAGGAGTCATCGAGAACAGCGTGCCTCAGAATGGGGGGCATTGGTGCACCTCGATTTACACCGGTAAGACGTACGCCCTTTGCACACTAGGTGCCACGGGTTTCGGCTGAGTGGAGGATTTCTTTACATTATTATTTTTATTATTATTAGGTACTTTATTTTTTTCGTCTAGGAAAGTAGGAAACGACCTTAGAAGTCCCTTTAAGGAGACAAATTGTATGAACGCCTTTCAATTTATTTGATTATGCAATACGCAAGAAATATAATTAGTGGAGGTGACCAAGTCACTAATCCATATTTTCTGCTGAAAGAGAACCACCCTGAACATTAGGACGTGTTCCTTCATTTTATGAGCGCTTTGTCCACTAGTTACCTAATTCATTGATATTGTGAGCAGTAAAGCAGTAGATACTTAAAATGAGAGTAACACTCGTATTTATGAACAAGAATGATCGTTCTTAGATCAGTCTCAAGTCAAAATTGACGAATCAAATGCCTTGAGACTATGCTTAGCACGAACTTAAGAGCCAGCATTTTGTTCATAAATATGGGTGTAAGAAGAGGGAGGGGTGAAAAACAGGTTTTGGGAACGCCTCA
>NW_007405981.1:0-705 GCF_000475195.1 Diaphorina citri | reverse complement strand
CAGGTAATGAGGAGTAGATGCTATTGCTGCGTATGTCCATCAGTCAATACAGTTCACCGATGTCACCAAGGAAATAGTAATATGAACAACCATTACGCCAGTAAGGAATCAGTCAGGCAGAAAGTCCATCAGTCAATACAGTTCACCGATGTCACCAAGGAAATAGTAATATGAACAACCATTACGCCAGTAAGGAATCAGTCAGGCAGAAGAATGTCATGCCAGAAGACAAAAACACTCAGCACGAGTATAACGTATTTACTACTTTTCCTGTATCTGGAGGATATTCATCTCGTAAGACAAGCTGTGCAACTGATTACAACCAACGACAACGTCGAGATCAATCTACTACAACAGATTGTATTCTTCCCACTTCATGTGATTCCAAATATCAAATAGAAGTTTGGAATCGCTCGAAATCCAAGGACTCAAAATTTGGTATAAGACGAAATGCGAGAAGAGTTAGGAAAATCAAAGAATCTTCTGGTTTAGGTGAAAGCGATTCTTCAAGCTCCCCAGATAACGTCACTTTTGTAAAGAAAAAAAGCCCTTGGCGCAACTTCACAGATAGATTCAGATATTTTAAAGAGGGAAAATCGGACAATCAGAAAACCCACTCGCTTCAAGAAGAAGAAGAAGAGATAAGAGACAACAAGAGAAAACACTCAGATACACCTGATGTCAGGATTCAAGAGAAAGAACAAG
>NW_007405980.1:0-705 GCF_000475195.1 Diaphorina citri | reverse complement strand
CTGGGTAGGTATTAGTCGACGCTGTCTTAACTTCAGGCGACCGTCGTCTGTGGCCGTAGGTCGAACGAATTGAATTCGTGCACTTGATTTAATCCGAATGTAATTGCTTGCCCTTTTAACCCCTTTCGATTTCCTCTCGCTAGACCAAACAGCCTAATCCTAAAAAAGAAGAAGCAGAAGAAGAAGAAGACGAAGAAGAAGAAGAAGAAGAAGAAGAGGAAGAAGAAGAAGAAGAAAGAAGAAGAAGAAGAAAAAAAGAAGAAGAAGAAGAAGAAGAAGAAGAAAAAAAGATCTTGATATGGATTGGTCACGTGACTAAATTGAAATGACATGATAATTTCCGGTGTTTAGGACGGCGAACATCTTTATCCTTTAGCAGTGAGGGAGGTCTGATTTTTTAGAGGGGATCAAAGTCCCTGTATAAGTGTACATATGAAAGAAAAAAAAAAGATAAAAAAAAAGATAAAACTTGTCGTGAGTTTCATCCGATTTTTTTTTTCTTTCTCCAAATGTCCTTTATGCAATGTAATTTAAATGAGAGTGTTCCCACTACACACGACACGATTTTTTTCCTGAACGACACAAATTATCCTTGTAGGCAATGTAATTTAAATGAGTGTTCACTCATCGTACGACACGATTTTTTTCAGAAGGACAAGTGGGAACGGGCCTTTAGAGTCTTTTTTAATTGACAAGATTTAAAAA
>NW_007405979.1:0-705 GCF_000475195.1 Diaphorina citri | reverse complement strand
GTGATTCATTTGATGTTACTTACTTATCCGTGTGTCCAAATGAATTCAGCATGAGACTCTCTAGAATTCTGCTCGGTCGGACACGAAAAACGCGCATTTGAAGTGAGAGCAACATGTAGGTACTTTAGAAGTTTGAGTTCGAGGTGTAAAACATACAATAAGAGGAAATCGTTTCTGCGCATGTGTAGAAACGCGTTTTGGTCAACTTACCTACGTCACTACGTCTTACGTTTCAATTATCGTCACTTAAGTTAGCGGTGCAAAGGAAAGCATTTGTAAGGAAGAAATACCTAAATGACACCACAGGATAGGAAATTCTGATAGTCACTTTAGCCGTGACAGCGATCATAAGTACAAATGTTCGTCACCACACATCAGTACCGACAGAATTATTTCAGTATTTGCATTTTTTTCTCTCTGAAGGATAAAGGATAAGCTTTAATCTAAATCTACCCAACACAGTGAATATTTTACAAGCAGGAAATTCCATTCTTGTTGTGCTGTACATTTTGATCCCTGGACGATGATGTTGCTTGTTCAATTTGCAAGACAGCAGAGTCCTCTTCATTATTGAAATCTATTAAGCTGTTTTTTTGTCTTTGCTTTCATGAAAAATGGACACAAACAGGACTTTCAACAAATAGAAAAATCTGGTGTGAACATCACACGACTTTCTATTACATTTGCGGAATATGTATTTGAAAG
>NW_007405978.1:0-705 GCF_000475195.1 Diaphorina citri | reverse complement strand
TACCGACATTAAAAGTTTCTACTGATATATTAATGGTAATGGACTGCAAGAGAAGTAATAGGAAAGATTAGCATCTAGAACAACTTCAGTGGTTATCTGGTTATCGTGGTGAACTTTGGTTCCAGAGATTTATGTTTCGAGTCTAAGTCAAGTCATATAAAATTTACCGTAGTGTACATTCAAAGTTGTTTCTTCTTTTTTTTATTGAACATTATTTACAGAGGGAAACTATAACAATCAGAGTCCTTGTCCCTCTGTTTTTTCTTCTAATGTGTTACAAGCAACTAAAATTAATTCTTTTTAGGAAATTTCAAAGTTCAAAAACAGGTCCTCACTCTTTTCCATCGCGGACTCTTCAACTGCATTAATCCCTCTTCAGAATTTCCCCCCACAGTAAAACGATCATCCAATATTGCCTTGGCCATAAAATCCCTTAATATTTCGACCTTTGACCATAAAACAAAATTCCCTCTTTCCGAAATTGCCTTGGAAACTTCTACACAGGGGGGAAGAAATGGGACCAGGGGGAAAGAGAAGGGACTTTTTAGTTTTTCTAGGCCCTGATGCTTTTCCCTCTTCGAGAAGGAAAAGGACGAATGGAAAGGAGTTTACATTACAGAAAGACGGGGGAAAAAAAGAAGGCCAAGATTTGAACTATAAACCCTCCCGATTTCCTCTCTCTCTCTCTCTCTCTCTCTCTCTCTC
>NW_007405977.1:0-705 GCF_000475195.1 Diaphorina citri | reverse complement strand
TAAATACATTCTGCTGATTATGCTTTATGTGAAATTTCTTCAAAATCGAAAGTCGTTCCGCGGATTTATAGCTCAACATAGATTCTATTACATATATAATAAAGCCAGCCGTTCCGAGAACGAACATTATACCATCAGGATAAAATCCGCCGCGGGCGGGAATCGAACCCGCGGCCTAGCGCTTACAATTCAAGAGAGTAAACAAACGAACTGAAGGAAAAGTCATCAAGTTCAAAATTTGGAATTTACTTCGTTCGGTGAATAAAAGCCGCAATATACCTACTGTCAGGAGGGAGAAAGACGACTGTCTCCATTACATGCATGAACAATATATCTCCCGATAACATCTACCTGTGCCATAGTATGTCTTATGCCTCCCATAGCATACCCTAACACAAATCTTCTGCCTGCATGGTAGTGTGTCTCCAGGGACCCCCTTGCCTTAGAATTCCCTCTCATGATTTATGCCCTCATAACAATTCCCGTATCCAGATACTTATCCATCCCTTTTTCACCTGAAAAACATCAACTTTTTCCCCCTTTTTTTCGACTCTTTTTCATCCATTCCTTTCCCACACTCTTTCTACCAAGTTCTTCTTCTCGTCCGTTCTTCCTTCATCTATTATTTTTTCTTTTTTTCATAATGTTTCTGCGCTTATTTTTCTCTCTCTCTCTCTTTTTTTTTTTTTTTTTTTTGAAAATTTT